>NC_056738.1:147500-167500 GCF_019279795.1 Protopterus annectens
CACACCCAAACTAATTACAACAATACATACTGTCATACCATAACCAATTATTCACCCACTGTACGACACCTGCTGAAACCTTAACATACCTGGACACAGAAGCACTAACATGGCCTTATGTGAAATAGTTGCTGTTATACAATGGAACAGCTGCTAATGTTACAGGGTTTGTTTGAACTATTCCCGTTTCAGGGGGTTGAAAAGTAATTGCACCAGGAAGTGTTACCGATTATTGATTATCAGCACAGTATGATACACATTAACACCAAACTAAAGATGTCTGGTAAGCACACTGTAAACCCTCTAACATTATATGCATAGCCATGCAGCCTTGAGCTGGTCAAACATCCTGGCCAGACTGAAACATATGCAGAAGTATTAGGTACATACAAACCCTGAACAAGTAGCAATGTTCAGAAATAAAACAGAAGTACTCACATTTAGACCAAATCCTCTAGGCATTACATACAATATATTAGTGTTTGTCTCCATACAGCTGTTGCAATAGATTTCAAACAACACTTCCAGGCTGTCTTCCTCACATGTAAGGCAAAGGGACAATGCCCAAGTGGAGTACTCAATTATACTCCATTGTTGCCATTGTATGGGCCAAGGCAGTAGCTGCACAGCTGATGTGCATGTAATTAACTACTTAGGAATACCAATTGGTTATCAGGATAGCACATGTTACTGATCTCTAACTATAAATGGATGCCTTGTCACACATTCAAACCATCTGTATCTACCTGTAAAACAGTAGAAAATACTGAAAAACAAACCGAAAACGAGTAATATACCTGTCAATAACACCTCCAATTACTAAAAAGGTATGTATAACATTTAGTATGACTGTGTATGTAGTACCTGTTCTGTAAGAATTACAGTGTAATCAATGCATATAGTGGAAATAGCTATCTTGTAGAGATGTATCATTGAGCAGTAGTAATGCTTGTAGTATTCTATGTGTGTACTGCTGTAGGTCACAAGGCAAACTCCTCATACACCACAAGGGATGATATATATGGGCTTGGAACTCACCAATTCTCTTCCAGCCACTGTCAGTGTCGGGGTTGGTCCAACAAGTATGTGCTATAACAGGGGATAGTATATGTCAATATATTGTAACAGTAGACATATGTATGGGTGTATAAGTAAGATGAACATGTAAAAGGTGGGCTTACTATGCAAATATGGTTTGCATTGTGGGATATTGTACCAATAACTGTGTAATGTACAGTATTTTCAGCAGATCTGTATTCCATTTTACGTAGCATTTCTGTTATGTTATGCAAACAGTTATGTCTATTGGCAATTACAATACTCAACAGAATACATATGACTTGTATTCATCTGACAGTTTAGCAGCATGATAGCAAAGATAATTGGAAGAGCTAGGTAACTATCCATGCACATAACACATGTAATATACACCTCTCTAGTATCGTTTGCAAGCAATAACAGCTGTGCATGTGTACATGTTATGCAAATGTGTAGTGACCCTTGTTACAGGGCTGGGCCAAATGGCTATGTGCACACCTACATAGAGTGGATATTGAGAGTAGAGACACACTGGTTGAACTTTCAAGTTTGTGTAGCCTAACCTCTCATTGCCAACCTAACAGCCACTTGCAAATACTGTATGCAAGGTAGTGCACAGTACTGGTAATGAAACAGGTTGCATATCATCTTTAACTCCAGTGTAACATCTGCAGTAGGAGTGTAAGATGTAGGAGAGTGCTGCTCATGTTAATAGCTGCTTCATAGGTGATGGCTCACACTATCTGATTATATCCTGATCATGTTGATAGTGACAGCGGAGTCTATTGATACATGACTCTGTTTGGGGAGTGGGTGTCTGTGCACAACAGAGCTCTTGGTTCTGGTGGATATGTGAGTATATTCCCAGAAAAGGAAACAGACCCTTGCACTTGCATCATCTGGATGTGATGTGCTCCTCAGAGGAGGATTGCTGCTAAAGGTAGCTACTGTGTTTCTGTAATATCCAGTGTTGTCATGTCCATAACACAAATATTTACGTGAGCATCACTGTCTAAAACATCTTCATAAGCAAAAAGTAAACTAAATACAGTATTTGGTACTTGTAGTACTGAATGCTCATACAGGCATGTCCACTAGTCAGCTACTGGTGTTTACTAATGTCAGCTTTGTGTATGTGGCCATCCTGGGGGAATGTAATCTCTATGCCATGTACACTGCCAAACCCACCTAACACCACACCCCACACATTGTCTGGGATGCAGCTACAGGGGAAGGTGGAAGGCAGTCCAGTCTACAGCAATAAACTGTGGGTCTCGCTACTCAATGATACATTTCAGTAACTCAATATGGACTCACTTATGTCAATCCTTAACATGGAGAACATATCTGTGCAGTGACTGAGATATGGTTCAATGCCCCGGAGAGCACACCTGCATGACCATGTTATAACACATACCTCACCTCTTGCCCATTATCCTTTTTAGAACACATGGGCCACAGGTGTGTCCATATTCCTGAAGGATATGTACACCCCATGCTAGTTGCACTTGCATAACTTCAGATGCATTATGCTGAGCAACTACCTTTGTGCCAAAGTGGAATCAAAATTGCACCTTGCGACAGATCACCCACCATGCTTCAGAATTCCCAACTGTCATATTGTGCTGTAATGGGGAATATTAGGTTTGAGACAGAAAACCATAATAATAGCTACTCTCAACTATTCCATTATGAACTGGGAAGACCCCTCATGTACCAACACCTGCGCTCAATGCATGCTGGATTTCATCAACCCCAATGTCCTGGATCACCACAGTCACACAAACAGGGCTAACAGTTTGCTACACATAGTCTCCAAAGCCAATGTTATGCTTCTTAAGAGCGAAGTGGTGACTGTCATGGCACCCATGCAGATGGGTAATCATTTGCAAACGCTGAATCCTATACAAATGAACATTAAGCACTCACATAAGTGCAGTGATTGTGCTATTGAAACAGAACCAAGATTCAGCCAAACACAAACAAGAAGGCAAACTGGTGGTACCCTGCTTTAAAGTGTACCACAGAAGGTAGTAACTGTTGCAAGAGTGAACACACATAGGTGGTGGTGATCCCTGGTCAGTCTCATTAATGTGCAGATACACCATATAAAACCACATAAAGCTACTGTGAAACTAATCAGCCACATATTATGAGGCCAACCACAGAGCATTCTATAGCTGTGTCATGAATCGTAATGGCAATAACAAGACCTGCCGTGCTTCACAGCACTATGGCATGGGAAGTACTGCACCTACAGAAATAGCACCTGTTCATCTAAATAGGGTCTTGGAGAACCTAAACCCACTCCCACCCCCCAACAGGTACACATATTTATATATCTATGTACACTACAGAGTCCCTGTAATAACAACTATGCAGGTACAAGCTGCACTCTCTAAAGCCATACATACAGCTTTCATGGGACCTGTCAACATCCCAGGGTGTATCCTATAGAAATGTCAGAAAAAAATTGCTCTCCACATACACATCATGTTCAATCATAGCTTCATGTCAGGCTGTGTTCACACTGAATGGTGCACAGCAACAGTTATCACACCCCACAAAGGGAGAGACACCACTGATAACGGGAAATAGTGCACTACTACCCTGCTGAGTCTGGTCTGTAAGGCCATGAACCGTGATCAACTTATTTGATGTAGTCAGTACATATGTAGATGACAGTAAGGTTGATTCACACAGCATACCATGACCTTTCCAGGTCGTAGGACACCATCACCCATACTGTGTTCCAGCTACACTCAGTAAACTAGGTGTATATTCCTATGTCACAGGAGTGGTTGGCAACTAGACTGTTGGCAGAACCAACACTACAGAAGGTGTCTGACTAATACACGCACATCAAACCAGTGCCAGCTACAGTAATACAGGGTTAATTCCTGGTACTCCCCCTCTTTGTTATCTATACCACACAGACTAACACAGAAGGCAACTGCCTATTGATTTTTGCAAATGACTATGAACTAGGAGCAATAGCTGACTCAGTGTGTGCTGCGGTCAACATACAGAAGGGCCTTTGTGTGCCGATGTGTGGTGTGTGACGTATGACCACACTCTGACAGCTAAGTATTGCATTGTCATCCCTTATATTCAAAACCCTGTACCCATGAACTACCACCTAGCCAGCGGTCAACATAATGGAAACTGTGTGTGTATGGGATGCAGCTGGACAGTAGTCTTTCTTTTGACAGTTACTTCACCACACCAGGTAGTCGTATGTGGCACCCCTAATCATGACAGGATGCCATCCATGAATATAGAGATCACTGTTCAGCCATACTCAACACTTAAGTGACCCATAATAGATCACATATCTCCTTTAAGGGTTATTGGCCATGTTCAGATGGTCTACACTGGCCTTCCCAATCCCTAGCTCCACTATGTAGCATGATGCCTACCCTGAATAAAGTCATGTCCAACCCAGAGATGTTGGACATGCTACACTTACACATCCTGATTTCAAATAAACACATACTTCATGGACATCCACCTTTCTAGTACAAGGCTCACAACATGCCTGACAGATCTCTATCCCATACACTTTACATACTCCTGCCATACTATGCATCCCTGTCCAGCAAAGCTGCACATTGCCCCTCTTTGTGACATGGTGTGAGGACCACATGGCAAATATATCAGTAACCCTGTGGATCAGTTCTGTGGCACTGCTTGAACTAGCCACTGAAACCTACATGTCTGTTGGCTACAGCTAGGTAACCTTTCAGCCTAGGCTCATAAATGGCCCAGGGCATATAGCCTACTAGTTGACTATGACCATACATGCTACAGTTGATATCCAACCCTGCAAATACCATCAGGCTAGCCATTGTCCCATGTGTTTCACATGTTCAACATGGGTAATACATGGCAGGATGCTAAACAGCTGTACAGTGTCATGTAAATTTATATGGCAAAACACATATGTGTAAAACTTTCTGTGAGCAAGTCTGCAGGGTCACAGGTCATGTCCCTTAAGGTTGTGTATAACTATATACATGTGACATATACACAGCATTAAGGTCTATTGCATTAATGTGAACACATCCAGACATGTGCTGATAGGTAAAGACACCAGTACAGACAAACAGACATGCCCACATCAAGACATCCACATGGAGTATGAGCAATGTCATCACTTGACACACACACATATATGGTGATAACATCAAATCACCAGTAAGTGTCAAATGTGTGTGAGTTAAACATGTCAATGGTGTTAGTGTCATATAGATTTGCAAAGACATATTTGTAATCTTAATAAGTGTGATACACATGTATGCTCAGCTGTACTTCTGTACTTCTCTGTGAGTTACTGTGACCTGTCTCCATCATTATGTTTTCCAGGTATGCCATGTGCTAGGCTGCCACAATACACCTTCTTGGAGGATGAGGTCCTCATCCCATACCTCATCAACAATCATGTAACACTCTTCACCCATGTGCCACAGGGTGCACAGCAGCGGGATGCCCAGTGGGAGGAACTCCGCAGGAGGGTAAATGATGTTGGCGGCCACAATCGCACCTATCAGCAGGTGCGCTGACACTGTACGGACCTCATAAGATGGGTGAAACAGCGTGCTAATGCAATCACCAGAGAACAAGGTGGGGGGGCCACTCACCCAGCCCCCACTCACATGGACCAAGGAGCTATTGGCCAACCTTGGGACACCTGCAGACCTCCATCCACAAGCTTTAGCTGGTATTGTGGAGGTAGGTGTCTCTCAACCACCGAGCCTGGAGTTGCCTGGTAAGTCACTACTGCACATATAACACATCTATATTTCAACAGTTACATGTGTTACTGTACAATATGTAATGTAACATCATATGCAAGGCATGTATGCACACATGCCACATACTAAAGTCTGCTACTCTATGTATGCACAGATGTGCATACTCCACAGTATAGTCTACTGTACAGGCTTATGTGCTAACATGGACATTGCACCCTGTAGCTATCACACAGGTATGGATAATGATCTTACTGCTGTGACACTCCTATTTAGGTACCTCTGGTGTTTTGCAGTGACACCAGCCTGTTGCAGGTGAGATTGTTATTTACCAGGCTTGATAATGCACAGATCATATTAACTGCATGCTATCTGCCATGTGGCCATTTAACACACATACACATAATGTATGGTGGTCCTGTTAATATACACTGGTCAGACCTGCAATGCATCACAGTGGTTACCCACGTGGAATAATTGAAGACTATAGGAAACACCTACACTAAACCTTACATACTGTCATTGCCAGATGTGTGGACAGCTGTGAATACAATGGTGGAGGTGTGGTTCACTGTAGGGACAGGTACTGCAGATCAGCATTACATATGTGGGGAATACAGACAGTACTATACAAAGAGCATATGTGTTTACACACTCTAAATGTGTTGGAGCTGGAATATGACCAGCCCACATGATTCACCCTTGTGTATTATACCCATGTTATGAATGTCACACAATGTCATGTGCTATCTGACATGTCCATGACATGTAGTGGGCTGACTGCAACACTGCTCAACTATCCTGCAAAACATGATATCTCACATCCCAAACATACCACCCTTTGTCTGCATAACCCTGTCCTCAGTGGAGCATATGCCATCTATGGGTGTATGTCATATGGGATAACACTGACATGTGACATAGATGCCCATCACAACCATTGGACAAAACATGTGTACACATGGCCATGGAGGATGGCCAGAGACATGAAGCAACACACACAGTAGAAGTGATGTACATGTGTGTACACCCTGTTGTACATTGGCTCAACACAATACAACTATGGGCTTTGTGTAATGGTGATAGTGCAGATGTGAAACACTAAACATCATACAGGCCTGTGCACAGCTTGTGTAGGCATGACATCAAAACCACCACATAACATGTCTTGAACATCCTGAGTGTGTCATGACATGAAAGCATTCACCTATACAGTATCCAAATACATACATGTGTTGCACAACATACACATACAACCACAGCAGGCCACAGATACAGTACATTCACTTTGCTGGTGTCAGCCATCACTATCATGCTTGCTCCTCATGTGTGTGAGGTACACAAATGGCATGTGGGACATGGAGTACTGCTAAGTTAGCCATGTCTGGGCATAGCTGCCAGGCATCAGTAATATGGTTGCAGATGTGCAGGGGTGTCATCTGTATACCTTACAGTGACCTGTGTCACACATGCCATATTAGGGTTTAGTGTGTATACACCTCAGTGACATGGATCACATTCGACATTAGCTATGTAATGTATCTGAACACAGTCATGGCTATGAATTGTGTCTGTAACTCACACTGTATAGCAACAGTGAAGCCACATGATGCCCTGCAATGGCTATGCACATCATATTTGTAGGGTGGACTGACAACATTGCGTCAGCTGAAGGTCCATGTTAGTATAACACATCCCTGCATTGGGACATCATTACCGTACTGTATATTTGAAAGGACACCATTGTGTTACACATGTATGCATGTCATTCAATATGTCAGCAGAAGACATGTCATACTACATGTGACTGGCAAGGTCATATGCCACACATCCGGCTGGTGTACTGTTAACCTGTGCTGGTCTGTGGCACCATTGCAAAGTAGGTACAGCCATGACAAACATGTGTGTACAGCAACATGCACATTGTCTGTAGACTCAGCTCAGGGGTAGGCAGAATAATGTTGAGCAGACATGCACTGCTTTGGGGGAGATATGCAAGCTAGGGCCCAGGCAAACATAATATTCACTCCACATACCCTTCTGCACATGTCCTCCTCACACATAGGGGCAGTGGCCAACACAAAGCATCAGTGGCAGATGTACAAAGGTCAGCGAAGGTCTGTTAACACATAACATAATGCATGCATTGTGTTGCAGGTATGGGGCATAAGCTACTAACGCAAATTGTGCAACACAGGGATGTATGCTAACTACTACTATAAATGTGTAAGGTACATGCCATCTGCTATAACACATGCATGCTGTTGTGTGCAACTCAGGGATGTATGATAACTACCACTATAATTGTCTAAGCTGAATACCATCTGCCATATCACATGCATATTGCATGCCATTGGGTGCCATAGCATGTGTCTGTCTGTGTGTGTGTCTGTCTGTGTATGTGTGTGTCTGTCTGTCTGTATCTGTCTGTGTGTGTCTGTGTGTGTCTGTGTGTGTGTCTGTGTGTGTGTGTGTGTGTGTGTGTGTGTGTGTGTGTGTGTGTGTCTGTGTGTGTGCTGTGCTGTATAACTTGTAATGTACAGTTCTTGTCTGCCCCCACAGGTGTTGATGTAGGTGCATTGCCCTTCTGTGGTCCACCTGATGTTAGTGTCCCCACAGACTCTAGCAGTGATGATGAAAGTATGATTGAGGCACAGGAGGGGTTGTCAGGGGCTGCATCTGTGCCATTGGTTGCCATTCCATCTGTATCCTCCTCATCCCGGTACAGAGTTCTCCTGCCAACACATACCCCATTACCAGTGGCCATAGAGGAAGGACAGTTGGTGGATGGTAGCATAGAACAGGGAAGTGTGGAGACTATGGAAGGTGTGCCTGCACACCATGATCCCAGCCAACTGACTGGTGATGTCCCACACAGGCATGTGCCCAGTGCTGCTCGTTGGAGGACCACTGGCCAACATGCCCCTGGAAGACAAAGCACAGCAGCTGGTGTCACCAGACGCATGTTTCAGGCTGTAATTGAGGCACAGGCACGTGCTGAATGGCACAACAGAGAAGGTCTGAGGCTTCAGAGGGCTGCTGTCCATTCTTTAACTGACAACATTCAGACAATAGCAAATGCTCATCATCATCTTGCAGATGTCTTGGATAGATGATTGGGTGATATGGTGGGAGTCCTTGACCATGGCATGTCAATCCTCGTGCATGGAATGTCTGTGCTGGAACATCTGGTGGGAGTGAGGCGTCGGCCATGTGGACGTAGGCCAGCTACATCACCTGTTGAAGGTCTACCTGAACATGCTACTTCTCATGCTCACTCCCATAGTGGTGGTAGCAGCAGCAGTGCATCTGGTGCTGTGCTGTCCATACCAGGACACAGCAGGCCATGTGCACATGGTCCTGGATGGTCCCAACAGGGACATGGTTCCAGTGGACATGTGTCATCAGAGAGTACCCAATCTGGACCTCTGCTTGGTACTGCCTGTGCAACCCCTGGCAGCTGCAGGTCACGTGGCCGTGGCCAGACACCATGAACTGTGAAACATGCTCTGTACAGTCTGCAGCTGTCAATAATACCCTAGTGTAGGCCAGCCACATGCCAGACCTGTGTGCATACATACACAAACACACCAGAAACAAATTTAGGGCACCTCAACACACACACACATAACATCCACACATACCCATTGATATCAAAGGCCCTAACCCACACACATTATGTCATCCAATGGTGCAGCCTAGGCCTCTGGCAAACATTATCACCCTGTGCATATGATGATGCCTGTGCTGCATCCCTGTCATCCACATCATCGGTGCAGGGACATGCTCATATGGTCTGATGCATAGGGTGAACATACTTGGAAGACAACTGTAGATTAATATTGTTGAGTAGTCTTGGACAGGCAACGGATATACCATGTAGTACAGTTTTAGAATGCATTTGCATTTGGTAGGTATGATGGTATGTATCATGTGCAACAGTAACTGCATGTTGATCTTGATGTTCTACCTTCCTCTTTCAGGTGTAATTGCATGTGCCGGGGGATGTCAGTGTTTGTGGTTAGTGTCACATATGTAAATGTTGACTACTCACAGGTCTGTATGACAATACCTGCATGCACTTTGTAGCTTCCACGTCATAGTTTTAATCTCCCAAGTTTCAATTATGTTTACTGATCTAATGATCCAAGAGCATGATAGCTCTGTAGTAAGCTACCGTGTTCAGAGCCGTCACATCCATAGTGGGAGACATCACAGGTATAGCTACCTGGAGCGGGGAGGAGGTAAAAGAGTGGTATAGCAGATGGCAAGGGTAAAGGCCAGTGGAAAAAGTAGCTTCTCATTGGGAAGCAGTAATACCCGCTCTCATGACAGGATGCAAACACAGACACACCCACACACTCATGGATTCACAGACACAGTAACACACCCGCACACTCAGGGATTCACAGACAGTAACACATACTCTGACACACACACACACACACACACACACACACACACACACACACACACACACACACACAGTTGCCAGTGTTGGGATGAGAACCCCTGCCTATGTGCAAATCATCATTATAGTACTACGCAATTACAAGACGTGCCACAGTGATTATACATATACAGGTAGTCGGAATGGCCTAAGATCAAGGACATCAACAGGGATACTAGATTGCAGTGTGTAAATGTGGGGTGAGGGGTTCATCAGTCGGCTATGTAACAACAAGCCTCACCCCAGGGTATACATGTTTACAGGTGGTTAGAATGCCCTTCTAAGATTGATGACATCAACAGGGATACTAGATTGCAATGAGTGGGTGGGGGGAGGGGTCTTAACATTTCACTATGGCAAAATACAGCCTCACACCAGAGACCGGACAGCCATACATACATGCACACACACACACACACACACACACACACACGCACACACACACTGTGGCATTCACAAAGATATACACCTATGTCACACACATACAGACACTTGACATGTGTGAGATTTAACCATCTGCCTATGCCTTTCTTTCCACACTTCACTCTGTACTGATGTCTACCACAGTGTTCAGGAGAGTGAAAAACAATTAGGATGTATTCCCCACCACACGTGACATATATGGGGACACACACACCCACACATGCCAGTACTGTGAATCAAACACCTGCCTATCTCATGATAGGTATTACAGAGTTACAGCACTATCGCACACACTACAAAGTGTACTGACTCTTTCCTTTGCCACCTGTGCTAACATATGCACAATATATGCACAGAGGAGGTGTTACTGTTACAGGTGTCAAGAGGTTTGTCGTCAATGTCACCCTTACTGCATTCTACGTTGTGTGTTTTCCACTTCAGTTAACAGAACCATAACATAGCAGTTACACAGGTTATTGTAGGAATGGTTGTAACACACCTGTGAGCTATCCTCAGTAATCATTCATCTGCAAAGTAGCCCCACCACTTAGTAGTCATGTCCAAACATCTGTCCATACCTAAAGTACAGCTTACTGTACTTTGAGCATATCACCATATACAGTTGGAAATGTTGAGGCTGCATTGCAACAGCATGATGTACTAAGACAACAGTTACCTTCAAACATCAGACACTGCACACGCATGGAATCTAAACACACATCAGTACATGTACACATATGCAGTCTCCATCAGTAAGTGGACTAGCAGGTCAAGAGGATACATTCCACACCTTCCCCACACAATGTGTGAAACCTATCTGAGCATTACACCATAATGGCTGTTGTATTCATGTACTGGTAGGTACCCACTGCCACCTTGTGTAATTTGAGACAATGCATCCAAACAAGTCCTGTGATTCAATGTGTATGAGCATGACCACTGTAACCCTGTATAGTGATAGTAGTTGTCCATTCCACAGATGAGCATACTCCAGTTCAGGGCTTGTTATGCTGCAACTATACCTCTCAGGTCTACCTATATCTTAACTGCAGATGATGTGCCATGTTTGTGCATACAAGTTGTAATGGACTCCTACTTTAAACACACAAGTTTACAGCTATGTACATCTTAACTGTCAGTATCCTTGTTGCTGTCCTCACTCTTGAAGGGCATTCTGACTGCCTTGAAATGTGTAATTTCTGTGGCGCATCTCATAACTGCATAGTACTGTAATAGTGATCTGTAGATAGGCAGGAGTTCTGATCCCACCACTGGTGTGTGTGTGTGTGTGTGTGTGTGTGTGTGTGTGTGTCAGCAAATGGCTGAGTGTGGTTGTGTGTGTGTATTTGTGCCTGCATCTTGTCATGACAGTGTGTTTTGCTGCTTTCCAAAGAGAAACCACCTTTTGCACTGGCCTTTATCCTTGTCATCTGCTAAACCACGCTTTTCCCCCCACCCCACTGCAAGTAATCAGTCATGTGATGTCACTCAGCTCAGAAGCAGAATCAGAGTAAGTGTAATTGTATGGTGTCTGTGGCACATACCCCAACTGCATACCACTCTACTAGTTACCTTTACATAGGCAAGACGTGTATGCACAATACTGGCAAGTGTGTGTGTGTTTGTGTATGTGTGTGTGACTACCCTGTAGCCAGGCATACACATGCGTTATGTCATTTAATATGCTGCACACCATGGTAGTCATCTGTGGTGAGTGGAGTCAACAAATTATTACATAGTTAGGAATAGAAAAGAATAGACTGTCAAGAATGACTACAGTTGGGTATGTTGTTTTCCTGTGCCACTGTCGAGCAGTGACACAGAAGTGGTTGCCGGGGTGTATGTCCATACCCTTCATTCCCCCACCTAAACTCCACAACCCCCGGGGTATATTTCCTTAGCTATTATTCTCCACCCCAAACTCCACATACACAACAACCATCCCTTCTCTGATGAACTGATTATGATTTAAATGTTATAAAACAAGAGATGCCACTGTTTTGTGTACACGTCAGTTCCTTTGGATCCCTTCAGTGTCAGACATGTATATATATTTATATAAATATATATATATATATATATATATATATATATATATATATATATATATATATATATATATGGCTATAGCTGTGTCTGTGTATATGCGTATATAAATATGTGTGTACACATCCCGTAGGTGCATATATGTATTTTGTTATGACAGTTGTACAGATGTAGACTTGTCTATGTTGTTTCACAGAGTACAGTACATTCAAGGTACTGTACATATGTACACAAAGTGACTGTCCCATTTGTTTTCAGTACTGTGGAATACCTGTAGTAAGATGTGCATTATAAAAACCATGAAACATGTATACAACCCAGACGGCTTAGTGGTAAGTCCAGTGACCTCGGTGTTCATGATCCAGGGTTCAAGACCTGCAAGGCTTGCTGATAATGTCATTTAGGACTGAATAAGGCACGTTTATGCAGTTGTAACCACTACACACCCATGAAGCAATGCACACATGCATGTCAGTACTGGCACCTTGTGTCTGCGTGTGGGGTATGATGTTCCCAACTACAGTCACACCCAGTATAACTCCCATTGGCATACTGACTGATGTCAGACACGTTCACATGCCCTAGCCCATAGAACCTCAGGATACCCCCTGTGGTGCATGTAATAACTGTGCATTACTGCAGTGTGGCAAACTTAGTAGCTAGAATGTGTATTTGTGAGCCTGCCAAAGTGTGCCAATGTGTCTGAGTCCCTTAGAGAGTGTGGTTGTGTTGACAATGACATCTGTTCATGTGGACAGCCATGTGTGCTACACCTAATGTATGTCTACTATATCTCTGTTGCAGATGTCGCTCACCAGCACACATATATGTTCTTACAGCACACCAATATGTCAGCTATGTGGCACACAGAGTAACTGCATGCACTTGTAATAGTAATGGCTAGTCAGTCAGGGGTTTGAACCCTTGTACTGGTAGGTGTGTAACAGAAGATGCTTAGGTTTTAGTCTCCCAGCCCTTCTCTGATGCACTTTGCCTCTGTCTGTCCCTCCCACACACTCTCTGGTGGATGTCGAGATGTATACCTGCTCAGCAGCAGCTTGTGTTTTGTAAGTGATGGTCATAATCAGGTGATGGCATCTGCACCTATTGCAGTCCTCCTCTAGCTGACTGCATGTGGAACAGCTGTGGTAACATTCCCATAGCCAACTGCATGGAAACACAGTACAATATCTAGGAACATCATGTTGGTGTTTGCCCATGATAGTCGCTGTGAGTGAAACCTGGATCTGGTGTTTGGTAAACAGCATCACAGATGAAATTTGGATATTCGTCAAACAACATACACTATAGAAAATAGCCTAAAGACTGGAGGGTGATGTGCCAGACATGACTACAACATGTAAGTGTAGCTATGCTTCATTCAGACTACTGCCAGTTTAACAGGTTGTGTGTGGTAATGGCGTGTCTGCATATTTTAATAACTGACAACACAGTGCTCCGTTTGTGAGGAAACCCCCATCTGTAGGGTCATCTGTGGACTGGTCAGTATGTGGAATCATTTGTTTCTTGTGTTGCTCACAGAACACACATCTGTGAACTGCAGAAGCATTGTGTGAGGATTGCAGTCAGTACACAGTGACAGTGATGAGAGTTACTGACATCACATCCCTGATTGGACATATGTCACATGAAACAGTGGTATGACTGTCACTGTCTGAGGTTATCACAGTGACATGCCAATAATGGGCCACTGTTCATAGCTGCAGTCACAAATCATCTACGCTTTGGACAGATGTCATGCAGTATATATGCATGTGTTGTGCTCCCTCTGCAAATGTATGACATCTGTTGTCTTGGGTTAATGGTAATATCTATGCATGCTGTTATAAGTAATCCTGAATGCTGCTGGGTATTACTAAGCTTTATCTGTGTTAAAACTGCAACGCCATAGGCTGTATGGAATTGCAGGTCCAGGCGGAACCACTTGTCCCACTTCAGCTGGCCATGGCACCGGGCACCAGCATGTCTGGGGCCCAGCCTTGGATCTCCACCTCTGTTGGCTCAGCACCACCTTCAGGTGGAACCGCCACTGAGGATGGGGCTTGCCCCCCCCCCCGGGAGCAGGTCCAGACAGTAACTTGTCTGCTGTCATATGGTCCAGGCCGTGGTGCATAGGGAGCACCATGGCCTGGACCATGGTGCGTAGGGAGCTCAATAAGGGGTTTTGAGGCCAGCTAAGCCAGCTCAAGGGCAGAGTGGCACAATTAGAGGGTGACCCTGACCCTCCTAGACAGCCTCCAGCACAGACACCTTTGAGGCTGTGAAGCTGCAGTGGTGGCTGCCCATGGGTGGGGACTTCTGTCCCACTGTTTCCATTTGGGGGCTCATGACCTTGTGACTGCCAAACACCCCTCCTCATCCAAGGTGTCCCCCCCACATGTGTCATATACTGCCCCTGTATGCTGTCTTGTCTGTCATCCTACCCAACCTATCCTCCATGAGCATACCTACTCTCCTTCCCCAACATCCCACTCTCACCTTACAAAGATGGAAACAAAAGGCCAATCTGTTCCCAGAATGACTGTCGCCCCAGACACAGCTGTCCATTTCACACACGTGTCCACTGGAAACATAACCTTTTTAATTTGCATCACAACATACTACTATCAGGCACACGACCCTATTATGCACATGACTCCTAAAGGCTCCAGGTACGCATGATGCAGAAGACCCCAGTGTACACATGACACTACCGTTCCCTCTATGGTTACCCCATTTAACTTTTTAATGATGATGATGTTGCACACAGCACCTTGCAAGAGTACTGTTCTCACATTATGATTGGACAGAAACTGTTTTGTTAATGTAAATAAAATGCTCAAAGTAATGTATTTGGACAATGTACAAATGTTTGCGTGTATTAATGACACATATCTATCTGAGGGAGTCTTGATATTACATAGGACAACACCACTACATAATACAGGAGTTGCTGGTGTTTTCCTTTTCATTCTTTTGTAATGTTTTGTTGTCATGTGGTTTGTTCTTGATATATCTATATCTATGTATGTAGATATATCTGGACACAAACACAACACACACACACACACACACACACACACACACACACACACACACACACACACACACACACACACACACACATACATCTACATAATGAAATACATTTCCTATACTGTTGAATGACTGTGCTGGATGATATGTTTGTGATAACATCAAATGTCTGTATATCCACCACGGCTTAGTGGTAAATCACATTAGCTATGGTGTGCAGGGTCCTGGTTTCGAGCCTTGCAGAGGCTGTTTATTTTGTTGCTGGGCAGAACATGGGCCGTTGGATACGGAGTGATTAAGGCACTTTTAAGCAGTTGTGAGTGGGTGTGCATGGGTTTGAGTGACAGTAAGCAGTGGTTACTTTTGGCTACAGTTCCTTACACTCAGTTACCTTCCTGATTGCTTAACCTGTGTAAGCAGTGCTTACCCCCATGCAAACAGGCTGAAACCTACTTACTGCTGCTTAAAAGTGCTTACTCCCGCTTACCCCCACTTTAAAAGAAAAGAAAAAAGGGGTTACAGTTTCTTACACTCAGCCTCTGCATTGCTTCACCAGTGTGATACTCGCATAATGGCGGTCAAACAGGCTTACATCCACTTGCTCCCGCACTTGCAAATGCACTGCATTTGGTGTTTTCATCTGACACTCACACCTCCTGGGTGGGGGTGAGGACTATAATAATACCTTGTTATGCTTACTACATCAGTGTATATATATATATATATATATATATATATATATATATATATATATATATACACAGAAGGCATCAGTAGGAATAGTGAATTCAAGCTAAAATGCAAGCAGGTCCTGGGACACTTGAAATATGGACTGACTACAAGTGAAATACAATCTAGGACAGAAAAAAAGCACCTTAATTCTCTGCCCCCGGTAATTCAATGAACTATACCAAATGCAACTGCAACATGGGTGGAACTTTTTGTAGTAATCCCTAACCACAAAGTACAACTATTTACTACCACCTTTCACAGAAACTGATACATCTTACTGCAAAACATAACAGAATTTCCACTTTTTTAGCTGTACCAGTAACTGGCATTGGATTAAGGACTTAAGAACCAGTGCAGTACTGGAAATAAAGGTAGCCAGTCCAATTTTGCTAAGGTCAGCTTCTTTCCAGCACTGTGAATATTGCCTTCTTCCTTCTAGTACTATCAATTCTGTTGTAATTCCAATAGCTGTCAAATAATGAAACACAGCCCCAGAACAATAATGATATTTTGCGCAAACTGCTACACGCTAACTAAAATAAACCAGCACAAACCAAAGAATGTGTACAAGAAAAAAATGTTTACTTTTATTTGCATAAGTAATTCATAGTCTAACACAACTGCAGACTATGCACAAAAAATTGCTTTTCTTTGCATTGTCAGTCTTGCCGTTTCTAACCTTAAGAAATGTTTTCCGCAACCCAGAACTAATGCTCAGTCATCAAATCAATACAATGATATAGACTTTGCAGATGTCTATTATTCTGTCAAAGTGATGGAAACCTGTAAGTATTCGTTTGTACTGGGAACTGCGGCAGTATCCTTACAGGTATAATTTGATCCCCTGCATGCTTAAGAAGTGTTTCAATAACCGTATTTAAGAGAAAATGATACACTCTAACATTAACAAGTTAATATATTTGTCATGGCTCATGATTTTTCTCTGCCTATTCAACCTTAAACTATGCAACAAACTGCTAAAGCTTCTGTGGAGCGTATTTTTTTTTTTTTTTGCTGCATGATGCCATTTTCCTGTGAATAATTCCACCCAGCAAAAGAAATACATTAATGAGAATTACAATAGTGAAGGAAAATGAGTGAAGCAATTCCCTTTTTTTCCTTATTCAGACAAATACAGTGTAACACTGTCTAGCTTGACTAGGAGTGTTACAACTCACTGAAACAGTGAGGTGATAGCAGTTCTACTATGAAACCGCAGCTAACTGAAGGATGATATTTCAAAAGAATGAAAAAAAGTCTGCAAACCAAAAGAGCAAAAACTAATTTTTTCTTGTTTTTGCATGAGACTAGCCCACCACAACCCCCAAACCTATACACACACACACACACACACACACACACACACACACACACACACATATATATATATATATATATATATATATATATATATATATGTGTGTGTGTGTGTGTGTGTGTATGAACACCAACTCCACAGTCACACCAACTTGAAGAAGGGAGAAATCTCCCTAAAAAGTTAATTACTGCCAGCACACAATTACAAATCACACCAGCAATGATTTCCAATGAAAATAAAAAGCATATAGCATTATGTCGTTCATGCTTTTTTTTTTCTGCAAGCAACTGACTTTTGATCTAGATCTATTTCTTTCCAAGCATGTGTAGCGAATCAAGGTGATACCAAATGGCAGATCTTGAAATAAGGACGGGACCCATACCATACCAGCTAGATGAAGAAAACTACTAGCTTGAAGGACTCCAGATTCAGGAGTTATGAAACATTGTTCTGGTAGGGTAGACTACCTTCTTGCAAATCCTTTTGATGAACTATTATGACCCAGTTATAAAATTCCATCAAGAAAAATTTGAATGAGCTGAATTATAAGATGTTTTCAAACCTGGCATGGTTGTCTGAGTGAAGGCGAACTCAGCTGCCTGAGTCAAGGAAATGAAATAAACACAGTGCTTAGTATCATAACACAGTACAAAGGCATGCTAACAGTGCTTAAGTATCATAACACAAAGTACAAAGCCACGCAAACAGTGCTTAAGTATGATAACACAAAGTACAAGGTCACGCAAACAGTGCTTAAGTATCATAACACAAAGTACAAAGCCATGCAAACAGTGCTTAAGTATCAGAATACAAAGTACAAAGCCACGCAAACAGTGCTTAAGTATCATAACACAAAGTACAAAGCCATGCAAACAGTGCTTAAGTATCAGAATACAAAGTACAAAGCCACGCAAACAGTGCTTAAGTATCATAACACAAAGTACAAAGCCACGCAAACAGTGCTTAAGTATCATAACACAAAGTACAAAGCCACGCAAACAGTGCTTAAGTATGATAACACAAAGTACAAGGTCATGCAAACAGTGCTTAAGTATCTTAACACAAAGTACAAAGCCATGCAAACAGTGCTTAAGTATGATAACACAAAGTACAAGGTCACGCAAACAGTGCTTAAGTATCATAACACAAAGTACAAAGCCATGCAAACAGTGCTTAACATTTAGAACACAAAGTACAAAGCCACGTAAACAGTGCTTAAGTATCATAACACAAAGTACAAAGCTATGCAAACAGAACCTACCGATGAAGCCTGTTAATTCACACATTTAAATTGACTTTTTATCTGTATGGAATAGCTTTGCATTTTTTTTGCCAGTATCATTAATTATCTCATATCTAGTTACTGTTACTGAACTGGTCATCTGAAGTGAGTTCAGATGAGTAATACGCAGCTGAAAAAAAATGTATGGTGATCTATCATGCAGTGAGAAGTATAAGGCAGATACACATTTCTTTTGCACAAGCTCTTTTATTAGCCTATGGGTGAAGTAATCCAGTCTGCTTTCCACTGCAAAACAACTTAAACATTGTACATTAGTGACAGAAGTCGACACAGGCAGAGCAAGCTAACACATTAAGATGAATTAACAGTGCGGAGATAATAAACATGATAAAAAATGGTCTTATGATAATGAAGCTAAGAAGGGCCGAGTTAAATCTGAAATGGATATTCAACTGGGTAGATGATATATGCACAACAGTTTGGGGTTTATGTAGTAACAATAAAAGAGACTATATAGTGCACGTGACTGGGTTTACAGGATAAGGGGGGAATCGAGTGGGCGTTCGAAAGACGTGCGTTGAATGGGCGTGCCTTCGTTGAAGGTTGGGTGTCAGGCTGGCAACTCAACACCATTAAAAAAAAAAAAAAAAACTGCCAATCATTAGGGGACCGGTGTTCCACTGTGGCGACCCCTAACGGGGAAAAGCCGAAAGACAAACAACTAAAATCATAACATCTTAGTGTTGTAAGTGGTTAGTAGTGCTGCCTAACCATTCTAGTAAATGAAGGTAATAGATCAAAGCTGATCTGTACGACAAAATTAAGCAAGTGGCATTAATGATTACATATTATAAACAAAGAGCACTATCTTACCTAATCATTATGAAGTACAGATACAATCTCATTTGTTATTGTCATCACACTACAAAAAAAAAAACAAAAAAAGGAGGAATACATGTGGCT
>NC_056738.1:172500-275000 GCF_019279795.1 Protopterus annectens
TAACTCACCCATCCCCAGTGAAAGCAAAGTGGTCCAGGTCATACCACCAGCAATGGTGTTATGTTTGGTGGAGGTCAGGTAATGGCACTGAGGTGCATGAAAACCCTAATCCACATTTGGTCCTGACAAGCAATGATTCATGCTCTAATCAGGATGTGCATATCTGTGATAGCATGGATACACCACTTCACTGGCCCACTCTTGTGACATGCATATCAGACCACCAAGGCAGGGAGTTAGGGATGCACAAGAAAATCAATCGCAGGTGTACCAAGACTGATATGCACTGGGGACTAACTGACCCTCTCGACTACATTGTGTTTGCTAGTGGCCTCCAGTCGTGGTTCACATGCCCACAACAGTCTTGTTCCAGTATGGCAATACACACATTCTGGCTCAGATGGAGATGGGGTTTCCAAGAAGTAATGATAGTGCCTCTGGTGGCAAAATCAAATACAAAAATCAAGCCAATTTATGGGGCATAAGTGGACAAACACAACAGCCAAAGCAAATTTTCACTTGCAAAAACCGTTCTTTTTGTACAAGTCAGGAAAGTACATACTTTATTAAATGCAATGTTCACAGTAACTTATGGTTTTGAAACAGAGACACAACATTTGGAAAACAAGTTATCACAAAACACATCCAGTTACTCTCTTTCTCTGTAACCAAAGTTACTTTGATCTATGGAGTGTAGCTGTATGTTGCCAAATACAAGAAGGACATCATTTAACTAGTACTCCAATGGTATTTTCATATGTTTAGTAAGTTAGTTTACTAAGTTCTGACTCTAAAGCCATTGAGGAACACATATTCCTTAAAGAACTGATTTAACATCTGTGAACTTACCCCACTATCTAAATTCTTTTTAAAGAAATCTAAACTATTTGAATTACGAACACTAACTGGTAAATTATTCCGAAGAGTTGGAATGAATTGAGTGAAGTAAGAATATCTTAACTTTGTCCTATTTATTCTTTCTTTAAAGTGCACAGTCTTATATTTAAGTGTTTTACATTTTTTATATATATATATATATATATATATATATATATATATATATATATATATATATATTTGTGTGTGTGTGTGTGTATATTTATATAGGTATAGTTATTTATTGTAATATTTCCTAGAATCATTGATGGTTTAAAGTGAAGGGATGTTTAATTCACTTTTTGATCTATTAAAATTTTTCCCACAACACAGGTGGACCATAACTATTTACTCCAGGAAGGTGATGTCATCACAACAGAACTGGCTTTGACCTTTCATCCCAAGTGATCTCAAGTACTTGTCATGCCCCCATAATCTCTTGAGCCCATACAAAATTTTTGAGCATGGCACCTCTTCTCCAAACAGTTGCAGAGAAGTGTAAGCAGCCCCTTTTAAGTGCTGTAAAGATAGTCAGCTGTGGCATAGGGAACTAAAAGCTCGTTTAGACAGAGAGGATCATGATCATGGAGAACTCGATACTGGCTGGCCTGTGACTGGCAGCCAGCACAATTATCATACAATAATAGTAATATGGTCATAAAGAGAATTATCCAGTAGCACTCTAGTACAGAATGTTTTGCTTGATGTTAACAGGCCAGATCTATGCAACAATGTAATCAACGTGGGATGCTACATCAGCATAAATCACTTTGCAGACTTAAGTAAGACGGGTGCTTAATACTGAAAATATTCTTAAGATGAAAATACAGTGATTTTATAACTGATGACTCCTGGTTCTTAAATGTCATTGTGTTGTTCTGTAAAATCCCTGGACTCTGCACCTACATCATGAATTTCAACCTATTGTACCCCGTTTTACACACACACACACACACACACACACACACACACACACACACACACACACACACACACACACACATGTATGCAAAGAGCCTACAAAAGCCAAGCAGTGACATGCATTACCATTTCCTTTGATTTAATCTTGATTTACCTTTAATCAACTCTAAATCCACATGGACCTCAAGAAAGCTAAAAGCAGATTTATGTTCCTGAGAAAAGATCAGACAAAGATGAATATCAGCAGCACATTTCTGGAAAAGTAAGCTTACTCTTCTCCTCATCTTGACCTGTTTCACTGCAAATGTTACGCTGTAAAGAAACACAGTGTCGACATTCAAACCAGATGACCCTTACGCTTGAGCAGGGAGCTATGTATAGAATTAACTCCAAACTTAGCCCACTGAGAGCACCTCGCCTAATACATAGCAAAGCAGGTGAAGTCTGTGGCTAAAGTCCATACTGAATATTCAGGTGTTCAAGAAGGCTACCATGATCCATAGTGCCAAATGATACTGCGGGATCCAGAATTAACAACATCAAGTACAAATTCTAGTCTTTCATCACCAAGAGGTCACTCGCAATCTTTAAAATGGCCATTTCATTTAATACATCAAGACTGAAAAACTGACCAATGAGATTCCAAGAAACCATGAAATAGGAAGTTGGTGAATAAGAAAGACACCTACCCATAGAAAAACCTGCACTCTGTGGAAAATCACTGTAATGAATACCTTAAAGCTACCTATAACAAGCTTTGTAGGACTGCTTTCCACTCTAGAAAAGGTTAGCTGGAGAGATGAAACCAAATTCATAATTCATGAAAATCAGTGTACAGAAAATCCAGCCAACAAACGCAGAGTGGCTCTGATATTTAAGCAGGCACAGTGCTCTGAAGAAGAGTTGGAAGGAGCGAAAAGCCTTGTTGTGGTAAGTTTATCTGTGAACAACTATGTGGATGCAGCGCAACCAACTTGCTGTTTGCAGTGAGACTTATAGTGGAGAAGAAGTGGCCATGAAGAAAGAGTTCAACTGGGCAATCCTAGACCTGGAGAAAGCATAAAATTAAGCTTCCTAGAAAGCTGATTTGGACAGTGCTGAGATCGTTTTAAGCCCTTAAAACACTGGTAGAATTAGTGCAGACTATGTATAAAGACCCAATGATACAAACATCAGCAGTGTTTGGACTCACTGAGAGGTTCCAAGTAGGAGTCGGTATGCATCAGGGTTCAGGTCTGAGCCCACTGTTGCTCATACTAGTGATGGGCTACATTAGCAAAGAGGCAAGACGGGACAGATTAACAAAGATGCTGTATGCAGGTGATGTAGTATTACAAACTGACTCTGAACAGGAACATCAGCAAATGACAGGGGCATGGAATGCAAAACTGAAGGCACGTGGTATGAAAATGAGTACAGACAACACATCTGTCATGGCAGCAACTGGGGATTCAGAAGAAGCTGAAAACTGAGACAGAAGGGAAATAATGGAACAGCATTAAGTATCTGGGATGCAGACAAGTGACAGACACAGTTGTTGAGGTAGTGTGTGATAGACTAATGCCAAAGAAGCTGGTAAGTAAGAGTACAAAACAGTGATGCAACCAGTATTTCTGTATGGCACAAACAACTGGGCAGTAAAAGCAGTGCAGTTCAGGAAGCTAGGAGGAATGGAGATGGATGGCAAAATGCACACTGTGGGACAGATGAAGAAATTATGACATCAGAGCAGAAAGCAATGTAGTTCCAGTTGCAGAGAAGGTTAAAGAAACACAATAAGGAGGTTCAGTCAAAGGTATAAGAAAGCAGAAGATGATTGTGAAGAAGTTTTGGGAGAACTAGGAAGAAGGCAAGAGAAGAAAAGGATATCTAATGAAGAGATGAATAGAGTGTGTGACAGACGCTCTGTGATGGTTAGGCATGATTGTCAAAGAAGTTAGGACTGTGGCAATAAATCAAGAGAGGTTGTAACAAGTGATGCAAACACCAAGACCACATGTAGAAAAACTGGAAAAAGGGAGATGATGAACATGATGATGAAGTTAGGCAGAAAAGACTTTCAAGTTCTCAAAAAGTGTTTGTCTATATGGTCTGGCACAGCAGAAATCTTATTAGACAACACCAACAATGTACTTTACATGAGATTTCTAAATGATACAGCAAACAATGAGCATCCACTCTATGTTTATCCAGAAAGACAGACCTGCTGTCACATTTGGTGCCCAAGGTCCATTACTCCAGGTCTTATGAAAATCAGGTTCAGGCACCTAGACAGCGATACAGTTCCCTGTGGTACATTTGACTGGGGACAGATGGCTGAAGCAACATTCAGCTGCAGAGAAATATAGCTGTTTGCAAATTCCCTATGGGCAAAGAGAAGTACACACTGCCATGCCCACAGCTTTAATAACAAAATGCACAGGGGGAAAACAATGTCCATGGTCCCCAAGGGAACATGAGACAGCAGGCAATATGGCAGGTATCAGCAGCAGGCTGGCCAGAGGGCATGTCAGTAGCAGTAAAAATGCAATGCACAATGGGCACCGCCTTAATAATTTGAGTGTGTGGACCACTAACCCCTTCACAGTGTCTAGGGACATTACCTAAAATGCATACTGGATCATAAACGCGACTACAGTAGCTTGCAGGATTTTCTTCATGCTGTAGCACACTTCTACATGTTGTAATTATATAAGTATGTACTGAGCACAACATTCATTACTTCTTCTGACGTCATGCATTTGGCTATTAAAGCTGTGAGCATGGCAGTGTGTGCTTCTCTTTGCCCACAGGGAATTTGCAAACAGCCATATTTCTCTGCAGCTGAATGTCACTTCAGCCATGTGTCCCCAGTCAAATGTACCACAGGGAAATGTCTCACTGCCTAGACGCCTGAACCCATGAAAATCATGTTCATATCAGTTTCCTTTAGACATGATTGGAAGCACATACAAATGGACAGAGGCCAACTGGTCCAGTACAGAGGTCACTTAAGATCTACAGAAAGTAACCTGCATCTCAGCATCACTGAAACTTTAATTCTGCTGGAATTGATTCATTAGATGAGCCAGGTCACTAGTAGACATATTATTTAAATTCCTATATTGAATCAGTAAAATACCACATGACTGCATCAGACATATAACTCAAGGTGCAAACAACCAGATTATGGCTAGACCCACTGAGGTGTCATAAGCCTGAATCACAACCCAATAATGTCTTAGTAATTGGTGACTTCACTGTAAGGCACACAGTCACAACACTCCCAGGTTTACAAAGTATAGGGTGACAGTTATCTGTCTGGTACTAGAATTGTGGATGTCACAATGGTCCTTTTATCCTTGCACCATCACAGATACAATTATAGACTTGCTGATGCCCATGTGGGTGTAAATGACCTTACAAATTCCACCCTGGGAAAATACAAAGAGACGGCGATGAGTTTTCTGCTCATGTGTTTGAAAAGGCACTGGCATTCAAAAGCATTCTACATTCAATAAGAATTATGACTACATCCAAGGATAAAAAATGGCTTCAATAACTGGTTAGTAAATGTATGATATTCTGCAGGAGCAAGTGTATGAACAGATCCTTCTGCTTTGTCAAGGATGGCCTGAGTTTTTCACCCCTCAGTTTTTGCATGCTTGCTATCCCCATAGTGTGTTTTAGGCAGAGTTCACTTCATGGAAATTTCAACATATCAAATTCCAATCCTGTTAATATCAAAGTAACACTCCTGAATGTTAGCAGCCTAAATAACAAAATCTCTTGAGGCCTTCCTTATTATTGAAGACATCAGCATTTGTATAATTACATAAGCATGTCTGCAGTGTGGTGCTAGCCCTTCCTCTGTTCCAGAGTACAAAGCCTTTTATGCATTCAGACCAACTGGCAACTACAGGGGAGCATCAGTCTTCATCCCACTGCCTCTCACCAGGTTTTGCACATACAAATCTGGAAGTAAATTAAGTCCTAGCTACACTCAATAAAATTATTTACAACATTAAAGCCAATTAAAAAATCCCATCTATGACCCTTTCATAGGTTCATAGGTTCATAGGTTGATACTAGGCTACCTGCCCTAGGGCATTTACAAGCCTAGCCAGAGTGTGTTTGGCTTTCACCACCCTTCTTAGATTAGTTGACTGTGCCTCTGTATAGTAGGTCACAGAAGATAGCCCATTTAAGGTTAGTTTACCATGCCTCTGTCTAGCAGTGACACAGAAGAGATCCCAGGGGTAAATTTATGATCTCCCATCCAAACGTCAAGATTCTTCTTGAAGAGGGTCATTGAGGGGCTCTGTCTGACATGGATTGGGATTTTGTTCCAGAGTGAGGGGAGCCTCTGGGATATGAATATGTCCCTCCAGCATGTTCTATTTATTTCTGTGCTGAGGTTTAAGTCATTGGAGCATGTAGTTCTGATGGATTTGCATGTCCATTAATTCTGGGTTGGACATGGCTTTATACGTCAGGCACAGATCGCCTCTGAGTAGGTGGTAAGCAACTGAGAAGAGCTGGAGTTTCTTTAGCCTAACTGCGTAGGGCATCTGTTTGAGTCCCTTGATCCTCTTGGTGAGGTACTTTTGGGGTCTTTCTAGTTGTAGCAGGTGTTGGGTAAGGTACATCCCAAATGGGACATTGTATTCAATTATGGGCCTGATGAGTAATGAGTAGAGGGGCACAATGACCTCTCTTGATCTCGATGTGAACCCCTTCGTGATAAGGTGGGCTATATAGAATGTCTTTCTAACCACTTTGGCAATGTGATTGTCAAAGGAGAGATTGCAATCTACTTGGGTCCCCAAATCCCTAATTACTTCTTCCGTACTTAATGGATTACCACCTATGTGGTAATTTGTGGGCACTTTGTTTTTCCTAAAGGGGATGACTATACACTTTTTCGCATTTAGCTTTAGGCCATGGCTCTGGCACCAGTTATCCGTCTCTGTGAGACCTTTTTGGAGGATGCTTGTGTCAGCCGGCGAGTCGATTATGGCCCCCAGTTTGCAGTCATCTGCAAACTTTGTCAGCCATAGTCCTCCTGTGTTAGCCTGTACCTCAGAGAAATATATTCCGAACAAGAGAGGTCCCAGGACTGAGCCTTGTGGGACACCACTTGTAACTGGTTTAGAGTCTGACATGGCACCTGCAATTCTGACCATGTGGGTTCTGTCCCTAAGCCAGTTTGCAACCCATCTTGTGACATAGGGGATGATATTTAAGCTGGTGAGCTTATCTATGATGCCCGAGTGGGATATTGTGTCGAAGGCTTTTGCAAGGTCAAGGTAGGCTGTGTGGACTACCTTCCCTTCGTCTATGGCCTTGGTGACTATTTCAATGAAATTGACCAGGTTCAAGAGGCAAGATCTGCCCTTAACAAAGCCGAATTGGGTAGGATCCAGTGTTTGGAGGTACCCAATGTCTTTGTTTATGAGTTCCATGATGATATGCGCCATAGCTTTGCAGACCAGGCTAGTTAGGCTTATAGGGTGATAGTTTCTGGGGTCTGTTGTAGCACCACCTTTATGGAGTGGGACCACTGTTGCTGTACGCCATTCCCTGGGTACATATCCTGTTGTGAGGCTGAGACTGAACAGTGATTTTAAGTGAGAGTTCAGTTCTTATTGGAGCTCATGTAAAATGCAGCCTGGGACACCGTCCGGTCCCATTGATGCTGTGTTTTTTGCTTTGGAGAGGGCAGCTCCCACCTGTGCATCTGTGATGTCAGGGAGGCTACACTCTGTTGGGATAGTCATTTGCTCATTTGGGAGGGGGGGGGGGAGAAGTTTGCACTGAACCTGTCTGCCAGGATGTTGGCAATGTCTGTGGGTTCAGTGTATTTTTTGTCATTTTGCACTAACTCAGAGCATATCTGGGAGTTTCCACCCAGGTTTCTGACATAACTAAAGAAAGCCTTGTGATTATCTTTAGCGTCTTGTGCAATTTTTCTTTCGAAGCTAGCCTTAGATGATTTTATGAGGGATCGTAGTTTCTTGCTAGTACTGATCAGAGTTGCCTTCCTTTTCAGGGATTTTGCTCTATCATGTAGTAGCTTCCTCCTTCTGTTGTACAGCTTATTTATGGTTGGGGTCCACCAGACATGTCTCCTGCCTTTGGAGGAGTGTGTATTGGTTTTATTTGATATAGCACAATCCATGCATTCCTGTAGGTATCCATAGAATGCGTTTTTAAAGGATTCTGCAGTTTGGGCCGTATTTTTCACTGGCCCTGGGGCTTTGAAGGATTCCACCTCGGTTTTGAGAAGTGGGACGTTTGCTTTTGAGAAGTATTTGACCATGGTTTCCTTTGCTGGGGGTGGGGATGGGATATGGATGTCCATAGTGATTAATTTATGGTCAGATCTTACCAATGAGGGATATACCTCTGGTATGGAACATAGAGTCTCCATGTCATGTTGGTGATGATAAGGTCCAATATGTTTTCCCCTCTTGTGGGATTGGTGACCAGTTGTTCCATAGCATCTGAGTTTATAAATTCTAGGAACCGTTGGGCTAGGGTGTTGGGGCTTGAGTAGTGCTCCCAGTCTATGTTTGGGTAGTTAAAGTCACCCAATATAATGGTGTTTGGAGAGACCTTCATATTCTCCAGTGTCTTCAGGAAAGCTGAGTGGGGTTTCTGAGTTTGGGAGGGTGGTCTGTAGCAGGCTACAAACTGGAAGGCAGTTTTGCCCACTGTTAGTTGCACATGGATGGTCTCAGATGCTTCGTGCAGTGCCACTAGCCTGGAGGTATGGGTATCTTTGATGAATATGGATACTCCCCCTCCTCTTGTGGTTCGGTCCGAGTTTTGGGGCCGAAAAGCATGGTATGAGGTATAGCCTGGTAGTGCTGGGGTGCTCTCGGGAGCCTTGAACCAGGTTTCTGTTACTGCACAGATATCGATATTCTCCATACTGAGGACAGCCTCGAGTGCATGCATCTTGAGGTTTAGACTTCTGGCATTGAGCAGCATTACCCTTAGTTTCTTTTTCCTTGTGCTGTCTAAGGATGTGGGTTTGTCTTTTGAGCCTTGCCTAAAAAAGGCACTATGGGGGTGGCCAGAGCCTTGGCCAGTATTCGAAAACCCAGGGGTGATAGGTGCAAGCCGCCCCTAGCGAAGCAACGTGGCTTGTCAAGCATGTCATCCCAGGCTGACAGACACTGGATCCACTTTGAGTGACACCAATACTTTAGCCAGTTGTTGAAATTGATCATTTTGTCTTTATACTGTGGTATCATTCTTGGTGAGGGTAAGATGCTACTCAAGGTCAGGGTCATACCGGCCAGGGCCACATGATCAGAGAGCTCCTCTATGTCTCTTTTCATGTAATCCAGGGAGGTACATCTCAGGTCATTCACACCAGCATGGACAATGATGGAGTCATATTTGTACTTGCTTTGGAGTGACCTGAGTGCTTGTGTTATGTGGCAGATCCAGGCACCTGACAGGCAGCTTACAGTGACCTTCTCCTTGTTCAGCCTGGTGAGAGGGACGTCAGTGTGTCTGACAATAGTCACCTATTACAAGTGTATTAGGTGTGTTGTTTAGCCTTAAGGGCTGTGACTGTGTGGCACACTGACTTTGTGAACTATGTGATACATGGGTATTATTGTGGGGTAGCAGTTGCTTGGATGTCTGCTTTGGAGGTCTCTGTTGCTTGGGCAGATTTTTATTTAGAGCCTCCGAGTATGTTTTTGTGTGTTTATGTGTTTGGTTTGCTGTTGCGATAGGTCTATGTGAGACTGGATTTGTGGTGTGTGTGTGATTACCTTCTCCTCCAGACTGACTGTGCCAGTACTATGTTGAGAGAGCTCAGCCTCCACTTTGGCTATATAGTTGCATCTCTCACATATATTTGAGCTTGTTGGGAAGAGGAGAGGGTGGTCTGTATACATAAGGCAGTTGTAACATTGCCTCAAGATTCCCATATTCACCAGCTGGACTAGAGAGTAAACCTGAAACTGACTTTTGGACATGCCAGAATAGTATAAAGAATTACTTTTTGACTTGATCAAAAAGGACCAATAGGGAGCCAAGTACTTAAAGGGAGTATAACAGGGTGTAGTGCTTTAGTTTATTAGTGCTTACTTTATAAGACACTTATCCTAGCTACTGCTGGGTTTTAGAAGGAAAATAGAGTGCTTACTTTGAGATTTGGAACAGTTCTAAGGGACAAAGTGAAGAGCAGACTTTGTGGAGCCGGGAATAGCTTAAACCTGATTAAGCGGCACTGCCCGATGCTGTGCTATGCGCAAAAACGTGCAAAAGAGGGTTTTAAGAGAGGGAGATCAAGGAGTTTGGAATTGACCCAAAATTGCCAATAAAACTACAGTTTCTAGGCAGTAACCACTCCCACAGTGGCAGGCAGGCTGTTCAGTGTTTACCACTACCACTGATGAACACAGAGACTTCCCTTTAGCCCAAGCAAGCAATAGCCTCCAAGAAACTTACAAACAGTTCAGAACAGCAAATCTGTAACTGAACTTTTTTTTAAATGTCAGAAAGTGGGGAAAAAAGCAAGATTTTTTTTTTTTTTTTTTTTTTTTTTTTAAAGATAGCAGAGATACACAAGAAGCAACAAGTTACAACAGTGCAATAAATGGCCCCACACTTGAGTGCTAGGCCAGAGACAGGTAAAATGCGAGTTTTAAGAAAAAAACGATTTTAAAATAAGTGCAACACAGGAAATGCAGTAAACAGGCTCTAGATGTGTTCTAAATTCAGTTCCTAATATAGATATCAAGTTTAGAAAACTGGAAAATGCCAAAAAGTAGGCGGCAATGCAGAAATCTTAACAAATAATCTGAAGAAAAATACTTAAAATCTCAAAAGTGGCTCCTTTCTTCTCTCAGCGTTTTCTCCTCGTGGTGAGTGCTTTACCAACAGCCAACAAGTCTGAAAAGACGCCAAAACCACGAGGCAATCGGGTTTTAAGAGAGGGGGATCAAGGAGTTTGGAATTGACCCAAAATGGCCAACAAAACTACAGTTTCTAGGCAGTAACCACTCTCACAGGGGCAGGCAGGCTGCTCAGTGCTTACCACTGCCACTGATGAACACAGAGACTTCACTTTAGCCCAAGCAAGCAATGGCCTCCAAGAAACTTACAAACAGTTCAGAACAGCAAATCTGTAACTGAATTTTGTTTTAAATTTCAGAAAGTGGGAAAAAAGCAAGATGTTTTTGTTTTGTTTAAAGATAGCAGAGATACACAAGTAGCAACAAGTTACAACAGTGCAATAAATGACCCCACACTTGAGTGCTAGGCCAGAGACAGGTAAAATGCGAGTTTTAAGAAAAAAACGATTTTAAAATAAGTGCAACACAGGAAATGCAGTAAACAGGCTCTAGATGTGTTCTAAATACAGTTCCTAATACAGATATAATACAGATATCAAGTTTAGCAAGCTAGAAAATGCCAAAAAGTAGGCGGCAATGCAGAAATCTTAACAAATAATCTGAAGAAAAATACTAAAAATCTCAAAAGTGGCTCCTTTCTTCTCTCAGCGTTTTCTCCTCTTGGTGGGTGCTTCACCAACAGCCAACAAGTCTGAAAAGACGCCAAAACCACAAGGCAATCTGGTTTTAAGAGAGGGGGATCAAGGAGTTTGGAATTGACCCGAAATGGCCAATAAAACTACAGTTTCTAGGCAGTAACCACTCCCACAGGGGCAGGCAGGCTGTTCAGTGTTTACCACTGCCACTGATGAACACAGAGACTTCCCTTTAGCCCAAGCAAGCAATGGCCTCCAAGAAACTTACAAACAGTTCAGAACAGCAAATCTGTAACTGAACTTTTTTTTAAATTTCAGAAAGTGGGAAAAAAGCAAGATTTTTTTTTTTTTTTTTTTTTGTTTAAAGATAGCAGAGATACACAAGTAGCAACAGGTTAGAACAGTGCAATAAATGACCCCACACTTGAGTGCTAGGCCAGAGACAGGTAAAATGCAAGTTAAAAAAAAAACTATTTTAAAATAAGTGCAACACAGGAAATGCAGTAAACAGGCTCTAGATGTGTTCTAAATACAGTTCCTAATACAGATATCAAGTTTAGCAAGCATGCATTATACCTTAACCAATAAGAAAAGTTAACTATTGAACCAAATGTGTTTTCATAGATGACTTTAGCTATCCAAAAATAAAACTGTAAAAAGACTAACAACAACACATATGCCCAGAGATTTCTAGACTTCATAAATGACAATTTATTTGGCAAAATTGTCCCTCTGTCCACCATAGGTGTTAATCTTCTTGGTCTTGTCCTCACAAACGTTAGCCCCAGTTGTAACAACTAGCATGTCACCGACTCCACTAATTAAATCTGACCATCTTGCTGCAAGCTTCTGCCTGAAAACCTGTTTTCTGACCCCTAATAACTCTTCTACAATCACTGATTACTCAAAAAACAATTACTTAGTACTTACTGATCTTATTGTAAAGGAATTTAAGACAGGTAATTTCCTTAAACTTACTATTAGGAAATGTAAAAACAACTGTGAATTTAGAATTACAACTAATTCAAACAACAACAATAAAAGCTCCTTCTACTGCATCAGGAAGCATAGAAATTGCCAACAATTCTGTACTGAATATAGCTCTCATGGCACCTCCTTCTCTGACCCTGAAGACATTGCTACTATTCTTGTGAACAAATTCTCTTCCAATTTCACATCACCTTCCCCCAGTCCTCAGTTCTGCCTCACACCTCTCCTCCTTTGAATCATTTCAGACCAGTTCCTTTTGTCACTTTCCAAAATTAAAAATGCTAGTTTAATTGGTTCTAAGAATGTCCCTGGATGTCTGTTAAGAAGCATGAAGTTTCACCAAGCAAAACTCTTCCATCGACTCATGAACTTGACTCTCTCTGCTAATTATATACCTGAGGTGTAGAGAACAGCTGTTGTGGTGTCCTTGCATAAAAGTGGTCCCTCTACTGACCCTAGGAATTATGGACCTATTTGTCTGGCTAGTATTATTTGTAATGCTATGAAATGTATTAAATCTGAACTAATAAACAATATAGATGACCTCACATCCCTGGACCCACTCTGATTTGGCTTTGTAAAATGTATGTCATGCCAGTTCAACCTGGTTCAGTTCTTTGAAAGCATTACTGAGGCTACTTGGACCTTTCCAAAGTCTCTGAGACTCTCTCCCATGCTGAGAGTATTGATAAAGTATCCTAACTCAGCATTAACCCTTACATAATTCACTGGATAGGTAAATGGCTGACAGACAGAACCCATACCCTTAAGGAGGGGGATGTTTGTTCTAATCAGATAAGCTTCTCCTGTGGTGTTCCAGTGGGCTCTGTCCTGAGCCACCTTCTCTTTGGAATACACTTCTCTAATATAAAAGCTGATGTCAGTGGACTACGGCTAACCAGGTTTGCTGATGACTGCAAAGAGAGTGAAGTGATTATCACAACCAATTCTGATACTCAAATTCTTCAGCAAAGGCTAGACCAAGCAAATGTTTGATGTCTTAATCATGTGCTCACTCTCAATGTCAAGAAATGAAGCATATTTTCCTTTGGTAAATCATGCATCATCACAGCTTATCATATACATAAATTATCATTTAAATCTGACAAACTCATCAGAGATTTTGGTGCCTGTGTTGATAACAGACTCTCCTTTAACATCCGCCTTGCACAATTTATCCTTCATGGTATCGCCTCAAGGTACAGCAAAATTATACTCCCACCATATTCTTACATTATTAAGCCTCATTACTGAATATACTGCCTCCTTTGTCATCTACCTTGATAAGCTCCTAAACCAGGTTAGGAGACCTCAGTGCTTCCTCTCCAAAAATACCTCAGGTCTCAATACCCTTATCTACTCTGATAGGCTAAAGGCCCTAGCTACTCAGTATCATATAGATTCCTTAAAGATGATGTCTGCATAATCCTCCATGGCAGGAATAGCCCAGCACTCCTTCTACTCCTTCACCTAAACAGCCAGGGGTAAAGCAAACACCCACTCTAAAGACCTAAACTTATAGTACCACATCAACAGTACTAGATGGTGTGGTAGATACTCAGCTCAACATATGCCCTGTATCAGGAATAGGCTGCCACTACATATCAAGTAGAGCACTTCCCTTGCACCGTTAAAATCAGCCTGGTTTATATTGAGAAACTATACTTAAAAATCTCCCATCAGTACTGGCTAATGTATCTAAATGTTTTAATGATCTCAACTGCTGTATGCTTAATAACAATCTATGAATGTATGAACTTAAAAACCTAAGAAGTTGCTCTACCTCTAGTCGAGATACTTCTAGCCAGAAGATCAAGTCAAGTGGATTATATCTAAAAGGAATGGAGGCAGACTCCTCAAGAATAAAGTCATAGCTTCATAATCTGGATGAAGTCCAACTGACTTATTACTGATGCAGGCACTGAACTCTGTCACCACCACCCATGTTGGATAAATAGGTACTGATTCACTGAGGAAGTCAGTGAAGTCCCACAGAAAGTAGTCTACATATATGGGTAGCTGGGATATTGGGAAAATCGATATTACAACTCAACTAATAAATTATATAGATGACCTTCTATCCTTGGACCCACACCAGTTTGGCTTTGAAAAAGACACATCATAGAAGTCCTAACATACTGCCTATCTGGGATCTCTCCATCCAGGACCTAAATTAAATACTTACTCCTCCTATGATGCAAACCCACCATTGACTCTAAATTATAAATATCCTGGTGGTATACTCTTTGCCAGATGAGGACTAAAGTTCTCATCTAGGTATGGTTTGGTAATTTAGCACCAGATAAAAATCCTGTGTCAAGTCATGGATAATATGAGACTTGTTATATACTGACCTGGCACTGTGCAGCCAGGCATAAGACAAGGTCCTAGGATTAAAGATAGCATTTACTAGCCATAGACAATATAATTACTCCTAGCTCTTGAAGACAGCACACACTCCTGTGTCAGTTACATTTCCTCCTAGAGCAGAGGTCGGTGACCCGTATTGGGATTCGAATGAGCTTCTTAGGCTGGAAACCAGCCTCTTCTACCCCCTATCCAAAGACATTTGGCAACACTGAGTGTGCAAAAGTTGAAGTTGGATAAGCCCACCCAAATGATGATAATTCAGTAGGAGATCCCTAAATTACAAATAGTCCATTCATGGAAGAACCTAATCTTAAGTCAATACTTCATAGTTTAGGTTTATTTTAGTGTTTATTTCCTAAGCACTTAATAAAACCAGAAATCTCAAACAATGATAAAATCCAGTTTTTAAAGCAAAAATCATGTAATACATTTGGCTTTGATAATTTCATCAAGCAGGAAACAACATTTCAATAATGGTAGCTAAAACACTACTCTATACACACTGAAGTTAAAATAAATAGTATTTAATAATACCAAACTTCCTAGACATTATTAATTTTTAAGATGGTACCACAAAGCCAAGTCAACAATGTCTTCCAGCAATAGACATACAGATTTTAAAAATAAAACCAAAGTTGTTATAGTCTATAGTTTCTTTAATTTCTTGAAAGCCAAAGGACTATGGCTGCTTTGACATTCAGCAGACTATTGATAGAGTAAAAGGACTTACTAGTGTATATTTGCAAGAAGGTATAGTGAAAATTTAAACAACTGCTGTCTCCAGGAGCTGAGAATATAATGAATGACCTACAGAAAAGAAGTGTACAGAGCAATATAAGCATCTGAAAATGAAGTATGCCAAATGTCTGTAATATGTATACATATATTTATTTATTTATTTATGTATTTATTTATTTTACATTTGTTGACCGGGCTAGTCCAGCTGGATATATGTCCATTTTCATTGGAGGCCCGGGGAGAAAAGCTCCACATACATCAAGATGTTTACAAAGACAATGGTATTTACAAAGACGCTGGTACATTACAAAACTTAGGCATACATTACATTTCATAGGATTTAACATTTGAATACGTAAACTCCTAGTGCAAACAGTTTTGGATATTCCTAATAAAATATGTCTAAAGACACTATTAATTATAAAGTCACACACACAAATGTCACACAAAAATGCTAGTGTGTAACAGCAATGGATATTCATACAAAGTACGTACAAGGACACTCTTATTCTGTAAAGTCTCACCAGAAGTCCTAGTGTAAGATGGCTATGGATAACCATTCAAAATATGTACAGGACATCAGTCCGCTGTATAGTCACATTAACGTTATTATCAATGGATATCATTCAAAATATGTACAGGACATTAGTCCACTGTATAGTCACATTAACGTTATTATCAATGGATATCATTCAAAATATGTACAGGACATTAGTCCACTGTATAGTCACATTAACGTTATTATCAATGGATATCATTCAAAATATGTACAGGACATTAGTCCGCTGTATAGTCACATTAACTTTATTATCAATAGAGATCATTCAATATATGTACAGGACATTAGTCCGCTGTATAGTCACATTAACGTTATTATCAATGGATATCATTCAAAATATGTACAGGACATTAGTCCGCTGTATAGTCACATTAACTTTATTATCAATGGATATCATTCAAAATATGTACAGGACATTAGTCCGCTGTATAGTCACAATAACGTTATTATCAATGGATATCATTCAAAATATGTACAGGACATTAGTCCGCTGTATAGTCACATTAACTTTATTATCAATGGATATCATTCAAAATATGTACAGGACATTAGTCCGCTGTATAGTCACATTAACTTTATTATCAATGGATATCATTCAAAATATGTACAGGACATTAGTCCGCTGTATAGTCACATTAACTTTATTATCAATAGAGAAGACACAAGATTATACTCATAAGAAGATATATGTCTAGGGAAGGGTTTGGTAGTTAGTCTGGGTTGACACAGGGGCATAACCAGTGTGATTTAAGGTAGGGTTTTAGTTTGCTTTTAAATAGGTTAGGTTAGGCTAGGGAGGTTAGGTGATTAGGGAAGCTCTTCCAGGTTTTATTCACTGTATTAGGGAACAATGCGTCATCAGCTGAATTTTTGGATTTAGCTATTTGTAAAAGTAGTTTTTTAGATGAGCGTAGGGTTTTGAGATTATTATAGGGGGTGACTAGGGTACTGAGTATTGGTGTATTTGTAGGTTGATACAGGATCTTATGGACTATTGTTAGTTGGTTGAATAGTATTAGATTTGGCAATTCTAACCAGCCTAGTTGATTCAGATTGATACAATGATGGGTCCTATAGGAGGATCCAGCTGCAAATCTGGCAATATTGTTGTAGGAGGTAGACAGTTTACTCAGGTTGCTTTTACATAATTTAGTATAGATCGGCAAGGCATATAGTAGGATGAAGATAAGGTGGGTACAGGCTATAGTGGTCTTGGCTAGTGGAGTCAGAAAGGTTTTGATCCTGTAGAGGGAACCTAATTTTTTGTTCACTGTTTTTATAGTGTTATTAATATGAGGCTCAGAGATGAGGTTATTATCAATTAGTACCCCAAGTTGTTTTGTAGTAGGATCAGGAGATATTACAGTTTTATTGCTAGAACTTACAGTAAAGTTAAGTGGGGAGGCTCTACGGGTGGGGGTGAATAGTAGCATTTTTGTTTTTTTAGGGTTCAAGATAAGACATCGGTGTAGAAGCCAGTTTTTAACTATGCTAATGGTGTTGTGGGTTAGGGACTGAAGTTCTGATGAGGAAGTGGCTGAGCATATAAGTGTGGAGTCGTCTGCATATTGGATACAGGTAGTTTGAGGAATTACAGAATGGAGGTCATTTGTGAAGATGGAGAAGAGGAGAGGACCCAATATCGAGCCTTGAGGGACACCTATGGCAACTGGGAGGTGGGAAGATAAGGTATTTTCCCATAGTACAGCCTTTTGCCTGTTATTTAAGTAGGATTGGAATCACTGTATAGCAAGAGCATCCAATGACAGGTTTTTAAGTGTGTTTATGAGGAGATGGTGGTTAACCATGTTAAAGGCTTTTGACAAATCAATAAAGAGGGCTGAGGATAGAGTGTCGTTATTATGATTTCTATTAATGCAGTCAGTAAAGGATAAGACAGCAGAGGTGGTGCTATGAAATGGTCTGAAGCCACGTTGGCAGGTGGATAATAAATTATTTTCAAGTAGGTGGCTTAAAAGTTGTTTATGAATGCATTTCTCCATTACTTTTGCCAAAGAGGATAGTATGGCTATGGGCCTGTAGTTGGAAAACTCTCTGGAATTACCACCTTTATGCAGGGGGATAATGTGAGAAACTTTCCAGATTGATGGGATGGTTCCTTCAGAAATAGTTCTATTAATGAGGATGGATATGGGGTAGGCTATGGCCTTTGCTACTTTTTGCAGGTATTCTGCAGGTAGTAGGTCTGCAGAAAGAGTGGTGGGTTTAAGTTTCTGAATAAGGTAACAGACAAGGGATGTGGGAACTGGTTGAAAATGAAATAAAGGGGGGCTATTGGAGATGGCAGGTGTAGAGGATGTAGAGTTAGGAGATAATTGGTCGGCCAGGGATTGGATGTTTTTTGGAAAAAAGTGTTAAACGAGTTGGCTATTTGAATGGGATTGTTGTGATCAGAGCCTAAGGGAGTAGGTGTGCCTGAGCAGCCTGGGTGTAGGAGGTTATTAATGCCTAACCAGAATTTTGAGGATTATTTTGGTGGGTTTGTTGAAGCTGGCAGTAGAAATTTCTTTTGTCAGACAATATGGCTTTTTTTGCTTAATTTCTTAGCTGTCTGAACATTAATTGTTCTGAAGTGCTTTTTGTTGACCGCCGGCTGGCCCATAGTTTATTTCTTAGGAGGATTTTTTTGTTTGGTAGTCTTGCTGAGCCATGGGTCTGGTTTAGGCCTGGTTCTAATTTTGTGTGTTGGGGCATGGCAATCAAGAATGGCTATGAATTTTGAATTAAAGTATTCGACTGCATCATCTAATGGGAGGTGTTTGAGGGGTGACCAGTCACAGGCACTAAGTTCAGTTTGGAAGCTATCAGGGTTAAAGTTTTTGTTAGCCCTTATTGTCCTATAAATGCTTGAGTTTGAAGTTTCAGTCTTATATCTGATTAAATAGGTGAGTGCATGGTCACATATATCTTCAGGGAGGGTACCTGTTTTATAAGTTTGTTGGTGACTATTAGTGAGAATTCAGTCTAGGGTGCTTTCTTTGTTATTAAGTGCATTGGTTCTGGTAGGGGATGTGATGGTTTGAGTAAAACCATATAGGTTAATATGAGTAGAAGGCTGCTCAGATGAACAGGAATTCCAGTTTATATTAAAGTCACCCAGTAGTATGGTTTCTTGTGGATAGTTGGTTGAGAGCCAACTGAGGATTGCTTCTAATGTGTTAGTATTATTGCCTGGGGGAAGGTAGATACAGATGATATATATGGATTTACATTTGTTGAGCTGAATCTTGGATATAAGAATCTCTGCATTACTAGATAGTGGAGGTTTGGGGTATAGTAAGATAACTTGTAATCCATTTTTATATAGTATTGCTTCTCCTCCACCCTTCTTAGCATTACGGGAGTAACTACACTGTCTTGTATTGATGGCTTGAGCCATGTTTCAGTGAGACAGAGGAAGTCAAAAGAATGTACATCTATAAGGGCATGCAGATGAGCAACTTTATTATTTATGCTACGAATATTAAGATGAGCTATCAGAACAGAGTTGTGGGGACCTAGTAGTCAGGTATGTGTTAATAGGAGCTGTTGTATCAGGCTTTGTAGTTGAGCTAGAGGTTGGACCAGGGTTTGGGTGTATGTCACCGTCTAAAAGGGAGTGGACCAGTATTCTCAGGGTGAGTTGTAAATGTTTACAAATTGGGTTCTGGGATCTCCTGGCTTTTGGGCTATAAGTGATGTGAGTAAGTCTATGAAACATGGCTGATGAATACTTTGGTGGACAGGACGTCTTACAGGGACTATGGGGAAGGAGAAGTGTTGGTATAGTGGTTTTCTTATAGAGGTTGTGAGATCTGAGATATTTATGGTGTTCATAGAAAGTAAGTAGATAAGGTATAGTTAGAATAGTTAGTAGTGAGAATAAAAGTATGTAAGGGCAGTTAAAGGAGGCACTGTAGATTAAATTCAGTTGAGGTTGATATACAGGGATAACTACAGATATAACAGTAAGGTGGTGACTGGCAGGAAGTGAGTATTAGCGCTTGAAGGGGAAGGTGTTTGTGATTGGTGGTAGTGTAAGGGGGTGTGGTAAGGGGTGTATAAATGTAGGACTGCTGAGGGTGGGTGGAATTTGGGGTTAGGGTAAGGGAGCAGAGTGAGCCTGCAGGGCGAACGGAGCGGGTTGAGCCACAGAAGGAGTGAACCCTAGGAGAGCAATCAGTAGAGCTGATTGCTAAGATAAGTTTAGGTGGGGAGAGGTAGGTGATAAAAACCTGGGTAGTAGGAAGAATATACAGAGTGGCTAGGCAGTGAAGAGTATAAAATAATAGAAGAGTATAGTGGGACTACAACTAAACAAGCAGGGAAAGATATAAGTTATTAACAGAGGTTAAAAGAGGGGAAGGAAGGCTAGGTTTGGGAACCGATCGGTTTTAGCTGCTGGCTAGTGAGAGAAATTTTACAAACCTACAGTATTACACACTATTATGTCTACAGGCAGTGGTTTTAAAGCACATACTTTCTCTTATTTGATTTATTCCCTTGAGGGACTGTTGCACAGGGAGAGGATGTGTTCCGTTCCTTAGTATGGGGAGACCGAAATATTATGTGGAAAAGGCTGCTATTCAGCAGGCAGGGCAAATCCTCTACACACACACACACACACACACACACACACACACACACACACACACACACACACACACACATAGTTTTTGTTCTGCTTCAGTCTGAAAATCATGTCTCCCCTCAGTCACTCAGTTGGCTCATTCCTTCCGCCTGGTTGGCAGCACTATGTCCCTTTCATTCCCTTGAGAGTGCACAGCTACTGAACTGGGAATGGTGCTGTCATTCTCATGAGGATATAGTTTTTGTCTTATGATATAACACCCCAATTGTACTGGCTTTCTAAGTACATTGTATGTAATGAGTGTAATGGGATGTGGTAAGGGGACTACCCCACTCCACAGTCACACGTCTTTTCCTTCTTCTGCTAGCCCCTCCAGTTCCCTATTGTAATGTTGTGCCGACAAGCCAAAAAACATTGCTCTTCTCCTTTAAATTTCTTTTTGCAGGATGGCAAGCCCCTCCTGCACCCCCACACCCCAAAACTTATATATACCAACTCCAAGATCCTTATACCTTGGAAAAAAGTGAATATTCCGAGAAAAATGGCATGTCAGACATAATATATGTAAGTGCGATCTTTTGGACATGCAGTCTCCATATTTTGGGACTAGATCTAGTGGGTTCCCAGTCTACAGCTGGATAGTTAAGATCACCTAGGAAAATAGTATTAGGTTTAATACTTAGTGATTTTTGTTCCTGTACATAGGTGTTGTGGCTTTCTTTTGTCATAGAGGGAGTTCTATAGTTAGTTAATATATTATATTATATATGTGTATAAATATACATTAAGGAGCATTATGCTGCACTTAGAGGCAAGAACAGTCACAATGCTTTAGCTAGACACTCTGCAGCTTGCCTTGACTTTGTTAAATCCCATTTTATTGTTTTGGAGCAAGTTGACTTGTTTTTTCGGGACTACTCAGCTGTACTGGAAGTGAAAGAACTCAGATGGCAGCTCCATTTGGGTGTGGAGTTCTCCCCAGGGTTGAATGATGCTTCTAATTTAAAATGTGTACTCAGATGGCAGCAGTGATGGTCTGAGTGATTTAATTTTATGCCTTAAAGGACTGATCTTATTGTTAGCTTGTAAGCAAGTCTGATTTTATGCATTGCTACAGCAGAAGAGATTACTACTTCTGTATACTTGGGAACGTAATTGTACTTTATTACACATTATTACATATGTTTGATTTCATTAAGAATGCTGTTCGAGCTTGGCTCTGCTACTCTTGTTTTCTGTTTAAGTTACACCTACCTCATACATATTTATGGACAATAGAACTTTGAGAATTATACTTCCATCGTGTTTAAAGGGGTTGAACTGTGATTTTGACTGGATAAGATTATTTTTGTTTTCTTACACTATTTTAACTTTGTAATCTGCACAGTTTATTTATTCTGATGAAGTTCTTAAATAAATAAAGAATGAAAGCTCACTTAATGACATGTTCTACTTGCTGCATTGTTTCTTCTTGTGTTATGCCTACTTTTATTTACGTTTTATAGATGCTTTCAAAATTTTTTTGTTTTATATATATATATATATATATATATATATATATATATATGTGTGTGTGTGTGTGTGTGTGTATGTGTGTGTGTCTGTGTCTTCTTCCCATACTTACAGAGCATACCTTACTGTTGACAAGGAGCCTGGAAAACCTCTACAAGATTTGTTACTGTTCGTGACCTTTGGAGTTTGTAGTGAAATCTTTTGTCTAGAGAGGCCTAGTTGTTTCTTTGTGGGAGAGAGAATCAGTCTGGTTTGATCTAGCTAGAAGCATTCCTGCAGCACTGCATTATTCTGATTGGATAATTTGGTTTCTGTTTCTCTACCTTTAATAGCCAGTGTTTTAAACCAGTTTGAACTTGTTTGCTCAAGCTGCTCAAAGCTGCAGTGAGGTAGGCCTCCTGCAATTTGCTCTGCTGTGATACTGGAAAAAGGTAAGTTCTTATTTTCAACTGTTTTCTGCACTTCTGTTTTACTGCATATCTGTTTAATCTGTGCAATTGTTTTTTTAGATCCCACTCACCTGCCCAGCTGCTGTTGTGGTCTTAAAGCTCAGTGGCTTTGAGTTGCCTGCCTCTAGTATAAAGTTGATACTGGACACTCCCCCAGTCACATTACATCAGCACATTCTCCTGTTTATAGTGAGAACTTTGTAAAGGCCCACCCATTTAGCTTCTCAACCTTGAATTATCTTTTGTCTCCTTACTTTCTACTAAACAAAAAAAAATGTACTTCTTCCTGCATTTAGTTGTGCCATATTTATTACTGCTTGTTGGTAGCCTCATTAAATTGATGACAGTATTCTACTGAATTGCTGTTTTATTTGTGCTGTTTGTTACTGTTATGATTGTGAGCTACTGTTTTAAAGCAATCTACAGATTAACTATATTTCATTGCTATGTACTGCAATTCATAACTGTTTAACTGCATGTTACTGCATTTCTTTGCTGTTTAACTGCATTTTTTTCATACTGCGAGTTCTGTTCTTTTGACTATAAGTGATTAATATGTGCTTCATTGTGAGTTTTTTACTGTTATTAACTTTAAAATTGAGTAGCGTAGTCTAGATACAGGTCTGCTGCATCCAGAGCTTCAGCTGCACAGTTTTTAACCCTTTTTGATGTATTCCAGCTACAAATTTTCCCTTTGTAGCACTTGTGTTATCATCTAGTAGTACTACTCCTAGACCTTCCTCCCTTTATCTTCTTAGCTCTTTCAGTTTCTGACAAATATGGATGGACAATTTCCTACATTTTCTCTTGTCAGTCTGGTTGATATGGGCATTCTGAGAAAGTATAGCAACTGCCTCATGTACACGGACAACCCTGTACTAGTACCACCTAGGAACACAATTTGTGAGAGATGCATTTACATCAAGCACCTAGTGTCATTGCTCTTTCCCCCACAAAACAGTATATCTGGCACTGAGAAGGCTGGCAACACAAACACCACACCTCAAACACCACCCACACCTACACAACACCCCCCCCCCACATATGCAAAGGTCCTCAACAAAAGCATACCCAAACAAAAGAGAACTCTGAGGCATAAATGCAGGCGAACTCCACTACCCACCACACCACACACAGTCCACACATCTGTGTCTCACAGCCACTAAGGCCTAAACATAAACCCAACACATTAGTCATAGGAGACTACACTGTGAGACACACAGATGTGCCCCTCAGCAGGCTGGATAAGGAGAAAGTCATGGTTAGTTGTTTGTCAGGTGCCAGAATCCGCCATATCGCCAATGCACTCATGTCTCTCAACAGGTACTTTTATGACTCTGTCATAGTCCATGTTGGAGTGAATGACTTGAGACGTACCTTCCTGGACTATATGAAGAGAGACATGATCGAGATCTCTTAGTATGTGTCCCAGGCAGGTATTTTCCTAGCTTTAAGTAGCATTCTACTATCACCCAGAATGATGCCTCAATACAAACAGAAAATGATTGACTTTAACAATTGGCTTAGTTTCTGGTGTCATTCCAAGGGGATCAAGTACCTGACAGCCTGGGATGACATGAGTGACAAACCACGATGATTTGGCAGAGATGGCCTGCATCTCTCTCCCTTGGGCTTCGGGCTCCTGGCAAAGGTTCTTCCCTCCCTAATAGTGCCTTTTTAGGCAATAAATTATGTAAATGAATCACCTGAAGCCACGAACTGCTTGAACACGACTTTATTACTTCCAAAAAATTAAAATCACAATAAGCAACGAAGCAACAATAAACGCTTAACTTGTTCACCGCGTTTTTCGTTATCAATGTAACTTCCTCAGCAACAGATTTACAATTAATACAACCCCTTATTATATAGGGATTCGCCTTCTTAATTATCCAGTCCCTTTACACATTACATCAACAGGATTATTTGTTGAACAATACTGCAGCATAGGCATCAAAGATTAATATACTTCCCTAAAACTTTAAAAAATATTCACTAAAACAGTATTAAAAATCCTTGTTAATATTAGAATAAATTATTTCTATAAATATAAAATATCATTTAGATATGTAAACAATTAAAAAGATAAATAAATACAATTTATATACAATTATTATGTATTTTTTAGGCAATGCCATGCTGCTAAATGCTAGGAGTCTAAACATGAAACTGCACTCATTGCAAGCATTCTTAACCATGGAAGAAGCTGATATTTGTGCAGTCACAGAAACCTGGTTCAAAGCTGTGGAGAGCACTCCAGCCATACCAGGTTACTAATCCTATCATTCATTCAGACCCCAAACCGTGGGCAGCAAAACAAAAGGAGGTGGAGTTGCAATATATATAAAAGACATACACACCTCTAGGCTGGTCAAACAGTATAATGCACAGAAAACACTCCAAGTGCAGTTAAGAATTGACAAGACCCCTATTAAATTCATAGCTAGCTATAGGCCTCCAACTCTGACTCAAGATGCCCACTCCACCTATCTGGACCTCTTCGAATCTAGCAAGATTAATTTTCTTTACCCGGATCCTGGGCGACTTTAACTGTTCAACCACAGATTGGAAGAAATACTCATGCCAAAACACAAATGCCCAGAGATTCATTGATTTCATCAATGCAAATGCCTTGGACCATTTGATTGACACCCCCACAAGAGGTGAAAATATATTGGACTTGGTATTAACCAACATGAGTAACCACTGCAGCAACCCCACTGTGTTATCATCCCTGCTTAGATCTGACCACAAAGCAGTCACCTTCGAAGTCACCATCTCCCCCAACCCCCCCCCCCCCCAGCTAGGGCCAAACAAAAAACTTCTCCAAAGCTGATTACAACCTCCTAAGGGAAGGTATAAACAGCTTCACAGCCCCTCCCCCTCCATACGAGCTGGCACATATTTCCAAACCTACACTAAAGTACTATATGAGCATTTATATAGCTGCATGGAAGCAGGAATACCAGACAGGACAAATTATCCTCCTGAAAGTAGAGTAAACCTGTCTGGTGGACATCTACAAAAAATAAACTCAATATTAAAAGGAAAAAAATTGCTGTCCAGAACCAAGAAGGAGCAGGTGCCTACATGGAAGCAATCTCTCCTTAGCCTGAAAAAGCAAATAAGAGCACCAGTCAATTCCTCCAAAGCAAACTTCGAGTCCAAACTGGTCACATCTACTAAAGACAATCATAAGGCCTTTTTCACATATGTCCACAGTCTCAAGGGAAGCACCCAGATCTGCTCAGAATTGGTGGTCAAGGACACCACATACACAAACGATGTAGATATAGCCAACCTGCTGGCAGACAGGTTCAGTGAAAACTTCAATAATCTGTCCTCCCCCATCAGTAAAACAGGATATCACCAGTATCTGCCCCCTCTCCTTATCTCTAGGGAGCAAGTCATCACTGCCTTCTCAAAGCCAAAAAATACAGCCTCCATGGGACAAGATAACATCCCAGGCTGTATCCTACATGAACTCAGGCAGGCACTTGCACCACCATTAGGCACCCAATTCAACCAAAGCCTGAGTACTGGCTTCATCCCAGCTGAGCAGAGGACTGGTACTGTCATCCCTTTGCACAAAGGTGGAGCATCCACTGATCCAGGAAATTATAGATCCATCAGCTTAACTAGCCTGATCTGCAAGGCCATGGAGTGGATTATCATGGACCTCATTAACAAGGACATTGGCAACCTCCAGACACTTGATCCCACACTGTTTCATTTTGTCAAGGGGTGGTCATGTCTGTTAAATTTGGTTGACTTCTTTGAAATAGTCACCAAGGCCATAGATGAGGGAAGATGGTGCATACAACCTACCTTGACCTGGCCAAAGCCTTCGATACTATTCCCCACTCAGGTATACTAGATACATTCTCAACTAGGCATCAATCCATATGTTACCAGAAGGGTAGCAAACTAACTCACTGATAGAATCCACCTAGTCAAAATATGGGAAACCATCGTCAAGTAGTACACCATAACAAGCGGTGAACCCCAATGATCGGTCCTGTTTCCTCTGCTGTTTGGGATATACTTCTTGGAGGTGCAGGCCAAATCTAGTAGTCTATGGCTGACCAGGTCTGCAGATGACTGCAAGCTGGGTGCTGTCATCAATTCCCCCTAGTGATGTGGACACCCTTCAGGAGGGTCTCCCCCAAACAAATGACTGGTGCCAGAAACATGGCCTCAAACTGAATACCAAAAACTGCATCATCACCCCTTTTGGGGAGAGTGATGTCCCCACAAAATATATTGGTAATAAGGTACTAACCATGCAATCAGTTGTGAGGGACTTCGGGACCTAGGTTGGTAGCAAACTGACCTTTGACCACCACATTGCCTCCATTGTATGGAAAGCTTTCTATATTGCCCACCTCATTAGTAAGGGTATCTCATCCAGGGACAAGGTGGTCATAACATCCCTATATTCCTCCCTTATAAGACCCACTACTGAGTACAATGCCCCTTTTGGCATGTACCTCACAAAGCACATGCAGCAGCTGTAGAGACCACAGAGGTTCCTCACCCAGAGAATCCAGGGCCTCAAACATCTACCCTACCCAGATAGGCTAAAAGCCCTGTCCCTCTACTCAGTCTCCTACAGACTCCTCAGAGATGACCTCTGTCTGGCATACAAAGCAATCTCAAACCTCGCCCTGATGGGACTGCTGCATATCTGCAAGTCAAGCTCCACTCGAGTAACCCACACGTATGACCTCAACCTGGTCTGTGACATCAACAGGACATGTTGTTGGGACAGATCTGTGTCCCAGAGACTCCCCCTTTTGTAGACTAGACTCCCTCTCCATATAAAGCAGAGTACCTCATTAAACCTTTTTAAGTACAACCTGGATAACTGGATGGAGAACAGAAAATACACCCCAGGGATACCACCTGCTGGACAGTGGCATTGGGTGCTGACTTGTTGGAACATGGGCTAAATTCTTGCTAGGCTTGTAAGGGCCTCAGGGCCAATAGCCTAGTAACCTCCTATGATCCTATGATCGTATGATCCTATGAAGTGTGAGACTGCAGCTGAACATATTAACCAATGCTTCATTCTTGAATAGCTCACCAGTGATGTGGACAGCATTCTCTAGACTGGGGAAATTACAATGGTCCCAGTTCACAATGTGATATGGTAAAATGGATGTGGCTGGATAGAGGTGACACTCTCACCTTATTACAGGTAATTATCTCAAGAGGTCCATGCAGTGGAGCAAACCTTTCTGAACTTGTTGTGAGGGTGTGCCTTCTTACATAATTCTGACCCCTGCAGCAGGCTGTGGTGACATTTCATATCCTGAACAGAAACATAAAATTTCTTCACAAGTTAAAAGGCTTTAACATGTTAACTGAAACATCACAACAGCAGCAAAGGCAACATGAACAACTCAGCAAAAAGAACTATTTCAGCAAACAAAAATAGGATGCAAGTGGTCTGAGCAGGTTTTAAAAACAAGTGCATCAACAATGATTTTTTACTTTGAAAAGACTGCACCATCAAGTGGGATAACATATGAACTCACAGCATTACACTGCCAGTAACCTGTTTTATTTATTCATCTATACGTCTCTCTCCTACAGTCTCACACTTGAATCTAATCTGCTGTTAATATACTGATTTATTCACTCTCTTTATTGTTGTCAAGCTCCTGTATGGTTCTAACTTCCTCCCCTGCTGTGCCACTTCCTTTTCCTGTTATTGTTTCTATTTGTATTCCCTTCCATGTCTGTCAACAGGCGTGTGCATCTCATGCAGTTGAATTCACCCTTTTTTCAGCTTATTCAGCTTCAGCTGTACATCTTACTACACTCTACCATATAAAAATTTTAAAAAGATTCTGAAATACAAAAATGCATCTGTCACATTTGTATATACTGTCCTTACAATTATTTCTTTCTGCTTTCTTTGCATGTTGCTACAACTTACATTTTATTTCATTTTTGTTTTCTTAATCACATTTTTTATAGTTATGACCTAAACCAAAAAGCATAAACTAGTGTTAAACAATGAAGAACATACATTTAAGCAATGTTAAAACAACAAAGTAGTATAAGTAGATTAGAAGAAGACGAGCAGACAACATTAATATAGTACACTCTGCAATTTCAATGAATTCAAGACAAAATGTTAAGCACTCATAAAACTACTGCTGTCAGGAAATATCAAACAAAACAAAGATAAATATTGGTGTGTATGTGTGTGTGTGTGTGTGTGTGTGTGTGTGTGTGTGTGTGTGTGTGTGTGTGTGTGTGTGTGTGTGTGAGTGTGCATGTATGTGTGTAGCCTGAATTCTCAAAGCTTGCCACAAGGTGTGCACTCTGTGTGCACCTCAAGGTAACCTTTTGGAATTCAGAGACAGCCCTACCACTTTGCTTTTACATAAAGACATGCAGCATCACAGTGGGCTGTCCCTATGGCCTTGGTAGATGCTAATGAGCAGTTTGAGGAACAGGCATATCCAAATTAGCCATGTGCTCCCTGCCCCCAGAAATGCCTCCAGGAAGGCAACTGTTGAGAGATTCACAGAATTCCTCGGTCATGTAGATTACCATAGACTCTCTTAGCACCTTGCAGTAGTAAGCACAGCTAAAAGGCCATGTTCATCCATCATGGTAGAGGTAAGTGCTAAGGAATTTAGTGGTAAGGTAGGGTTAGGAGGTATGTGTGTGAGTGTATGTGAAGGGCTGCTTGTGTGAGTGTATGTCTGACAGGGGAGTTAGGGGGTAAGTTAGGCAGGAAGCATGTGTGTGTGTTTATGGGTGAGTGGATGAGTGTTTGTGAGTGTAATCAGGTAGGGAGGTGGGATGTTTTGTGTGTGTGTGTGTGTGTGTGTGTGTGTGTGTGTGTGTGTGTGTGTGTGTGTGTGTGTGTGTATTATTGTTGGGATGGCTTCTAGACTAATGAGAGTCTACAGGGAAAACTCCATGCTTGTGCCTGAGTGCAACTTACACAGCACAGACACTGGGAGTGGGGGGAACTAACAGCCACTAAGGATAACTCTATACCCATGCCTGAGTGGCACTTATATAGTATGGGACTCAGGGTGATGGATAAAATACTAGACATCAGGGATACTCAATATGGCATGCCTTAAAGGCACATATTTAAAAAAAAAAAAGGTGTAGAGAACCACTTGATGTCAGGGATAAGTCTCTTGCCTTAAAAGGCACTAAACAGACTTCAAACCCTGTACCCTCTCACCAAGGCTATTAGTCCTCTGTGCCACCACTGGACACCGGGGAGTAATTATAAAAATAAATAAATGATAAAAAAGTAAACGGGGAAAGGATCTGAAAAGTGCAACCTGGGCACAAGTTATCCCTGTATTAGCCCACTGCACTAACTCAAATGTTAGGTCAGCAATGATTTTTTAATATATATTGAGGACCTTGGACATTATGCAATCTTTGCAACATGTTGTGACATACAAGGGAGAGGGATAGGAAACATTAGTCATACCTCTCAACCCTGTAGGATAAAATCTGTTGCCTTAACATGCATTTATTGAAGGATATAAAATATCTGTCATTAAGGACTGATTGTAATCATTCGTGATTTACCAAGTCAGGGGAAAAGGAGGCACCATGAATGTTCTGACAACAGGGACAAGTAGGGTTATGGGTGTGTTTTACTGTAGGCTTGTCTGTGTTGGACAATGACTGAGGGGGAGGGGCTCCTGTACTAATATGATGCGGCTGCTATTGCTAACTACCACAGGAAGTGCTGATCTGATTGTGATTCAAAGACATGCAAATTAGCCAATAATGAGGTCTTTCTTCATTGCAGCAAATCTGCAGAAACAGGGTCATTTTGCTGCAACCTGTATGGTCCACAGTGAGGATCCTTATGAATCCTTGGGTGTGTACATGTGTATATAAATGCAAATGCATAGTATGACCCAAATTACATTATTAAATATGTGTATTATTATATATAAGTTCTCTGTTTTCTTCCCCTTGCACTTTTCTGCTTTTACCTTATTTCTCCTTGTGGCATGGCAGTATATTATATAATGGTAATATGAATCAGTACACATTTTTGGCATGCACATACTACTGAATGAATGTGGCCCTTTTATTTTCCACTTTGGAACAGATGATTGACGTGCAAGTCATTTCCTGTATTACGCCTGCTGTAATTTTAATATACCATGATGGCATGCATGCATGCATGTGTGAATCACATACCAGTCTGTATATCTCTTTCATAGTGTTTTACTCTGTTGCACAGCATATAGTACTTAAGCCTATATGTGCTGTGAACTGGTGAAATGATGCAGTACAATATGCAGCATGTATTGTAGCTCTAAGTTGCTGTACCCAGTATGCATACTGCTTTGGTTTTACACAGATGGAGTGGCATGTCCTTGCCAGTAATACTTTTTTTTTGACAAGCACATGACATGCATGATGACACTGTACAATACACATAGAGCAAACATGGTTTACAGTCATACACATTAATATTTGATAACCATATTCAGGTGATTTAGCCAGTTTGCTGCTCACACCATACTGACACAGTAGCATGGTGTGCTACATACATTCCTAAGCAAAGTTTCCCTTGGTGTGGGGACTTGTACTAAGATTCTACTATTATATCTAATATGGCAAAGTTTACAGTAATTTATCACATTTTTTAAGTGTTTCAGTTTTGTTTTGCATACAATACAATAGCAGTATTACTTACCGTAGAGGTCAGAGCCAGATCGTGCTCAAATGGGGCCCTAGGCAGGATAATGGATTGGGGCCCTACACACACACACCCTGCAGCCATTCCATGTTCCATTACTTGGGTATTTCTCCTCAGTTACCAAACCTTTCAGTGTGCATACTATTTTTTTTCTTGACTTTTATAATGATTACAGATATTTGGATTTCATTTAAAACTTATTTCAAATTACATAACACAAACACTGATAGACATTTGCTACACAAAACAATACAGTCTCACAATGAAAACAGACTTAGCATCAACAGTAAACTTCTCTGCTGTTGACACAAACATTCATTTAGATGGCACTAGAACCCACATTTAAAGAAAACATATGTAGCCAATGGCAGATAAAGTTTACCTTTGGGCTATTTTCAAGCCATAGGAACGTTGCACACACTTTCTTGGACCATGCATACATGTATGTGTTCTTTGAGTCACCTTCCTGATTGCAATAAATTATATTCCTTTTATAATACAGCACTACTTGTTAGAGTGTGTTTTAAATTTGTAATTGTGAACATTTTTCCAGTAATCAATGAAACAAAACGCATGAACCAATAATGACAAAACTGCCCATTTCAGAACATTTCAACCATGAAAGGCCACTCAAACTTTTGTCATTACATTCCACCCATATCAATCAATATGCACAATCTCTGCAGAAGTAAAAGTCATCTGAATAATTCCATATTGAAGAGATCTGTGACTCATAGGTTGCTGCTGGCAAACAACTTTATATTTCAGTATTTCATTTACAAATTCATAGCCTGCTGCCCTTAAAGAATAAAAAAGGTAAGCTGGTAATATTGCAATAGAGAATGAATGGCAAACAGACAACATGTTCATAATTACTGGGCATCTCATCCAAAGGAGGACACACTCAGGACTGTGGTATCCCCACCACTCCTCTTAAAATACAACACAGTATGAGCAATCCAGCTACATGCTGTGGGAGTAGAACTCACAGCTTTCTGCATTAAAAGCAAGTGTACTTCCTGATGTGCTATTTACACTGCTTTCAAATGTTATAGTACAATATTGATGACCATTTGTTAAACAAAGCAGTTAAACACTGAAAACAGACTTAGCATGAGCAGCAGTAAACTTCTCTTCCCTTGAAGATCACAGTTCTTTGAAAATGCACTGAAGCCCACAATTCATTGAAAATGCACTGAAACTCAATTCCTTGAAACGCACATTTTTTTGTGTAGTTTGGTATTTGGTATTCTGTTTGAGCGTGAGTAAATTAACTAACCTGCCATCCCTAACTAGGGCATTTCACACACACACACACACACACACACACACACACACACACACACACACACACGCACAGCTACCTTACTGAAGGAAGATTGTTTGCCTGTCTTTGGCAGCAAGTGTTTGCTTAAGGTCCAGGCAGGAACATCTTGTATTTAAATTCCACAAGCTGAATATCTTGTGCTTAAATTCTGTGCATTGAATGCAGAAAACAAGAAGCAAGCAACAGGTGTGTGCATCAATGCATGAAATCAACAGGTGTGTGCATCGATGCACGCAAGGACACACAGACACAAAGGGGATTTTTAAAGAAGAACATCCTTAAAAACACACATTTTTTTTATAATTAAAAAAAAGCAAATGCTACTGTAGCCACCAGGCCAGTGGGCCCCCTCCAAGCCAGTGGGCCCTAGGCAACTGCCTAGGTTATCTAGTGCTGGATCTGCTCTAGTAGTGGTAACTGTTATGTGTGTTTTCTATGGTGGCATTATTTATTTCCTAGTAGAAACCATCAAGACAATGCTTCCATCAGAATGTTGAAACTTATTTTCTGTGAAGCTCCACCATCCAGCATGGCATCATATTAACTAAACAGTGCTAAAGTAGAGATGGAAATATTGAAATGTGGCAGGCTTTTTTCAGACTTGCTCTTATTTTTTTAATGAACTTTAGATGTGACAGGATAAAAACAAAGTAAATGCATTCAGTCAGGTCTGTAATTTAATCAGCCTTGCACTGGGTGTTTTACTATTTTACATAGCAATAATTTCACATTACGTTTGTGCAATGGTTTAATAAGGTATAGCTGTGTGATGTAGTGTTAGTAGCCTCATGCTTATTACAGTTTGTTTTTAAAAATTGTATTAACTGTGTGTTTTGTTTCTGTGAAAATAATTCCTCATTTAGGTATTGTTGTCAGGTGTCTAAGCAGATATATTAGTTGTGATGTGCATATATCTCAAATACTCAGAATATGGAGAATGTTCCTGAGTGGGTTTTCATATACACACACAGAGCTTTAACACAGTACTGCTACAAACTTCATATATATGATTCTCATGTGCACATCACAATCTATTTCCATGACCTACTCCAGCACTATCATCAGTCTACCCTCTCTCTAACGCACTCCATATAGTTTCCGGAATAAGTCTTTCTTCCCTTGTAAACTTCTCTACATACCTGTCCTATAACTTCGTACTATACAAAAAGAGGTCACAATACAGAATGTCATTAATCACCAAATTTCACTATTATCCAAGAGCAACACTGTGTGTGTGTGTGTGTGTGTGTGTGTGTGTGTGTGTGTGTGTGTGTGTGTGTGTGTGTGTTTGTGTGTGTGTGTGTGTATGTAGGAATTTGTGAGGCACAACTTCTGGGAGAATCATTACAGTGCTCATTCCTAATTTCATATTCATAGCTAATTTTCAAACAGGTCCATACCACTCACTAACTTCCCGCTACATACAAAGAAAAACCCTTTACCCATACAACCTCACACACACATTTCATTTACTAATCAACAACAAATATCATTATGTCCTTGCAGAACCCATATAATTCATAATTTCTGAAGCACCTTTCACTGCAGTATGGAGATAGTATGGAGATAGCCACATAGCCTCATCAGCATCACTATCATCTGAACTTCCTGCTTCACCCAAATAAGGGGCATCCTTGAAAGGATTTATAGCACCAACATCAGATGGCTATAAAAACTCCAGAGACTCCAATGGTCTTGCTGCTAGAGAACTATGAGAAGATTTTATGCTAAATATTTTGTCACATCCCGAGCTCTGTAAACTGAAGCACACATACCATACCAGTTAGCACATAAATACTACATTTATTGTTTTACTGTATTTGAAAAAATATTTAACAGTATGGTCCCTTGTGTAAAAGACAAATGTGAGTTAAACACCTGTTCTGTATCATGCTCTAGAGCAAGGTCATGATATTTCATACAGAATACCTGTGGCCTACCTCTAGTCAGTCCAAACTAGCATGCATAATATCTGGTTTACTGAGAAGGTTTGTGATAGTCTATAGATTGATAGCCTAGTACTTATCTACAGGTCTATGAACATAACAAGTGTCCTGACAAAAATTTGTGAGGCTTGTGACTGAGTAAAAAAGAAAATTATCAGTACTAAAAAAAACCTTCAGCAACAATACATATAACAGAATGCCTTTGGAATGTTAATAGTATAATACAGAAAAGCTACTTCACTTATTCACCATTTTGTAACCTGGATAACACTGAACTTTCAAATCAATCTGCACAATTTTTCTTAATATACTGCAAAAATACTGTAATAACTAGTCAAAGGTCTGAATATTACACATCTCCACAGTGTAGCTATCTTGCCTTCACAGTACAAACAATCTCACCAGGTTTAGTGTTGAAACTACTCATTAAGAAATAATCTGGGTCAGTTTCAATTGACTACTACACTGTGAATTCTAAAAGTCTCAGTAAACATTGCTGCCCATTATTTTTCATAATGATGTGAATGGTTATCTATATTTATTTTTTAAGTATTCAATAACCATTTTCAAAACTGACTGTGAACAAACTGATGTGGAAAAAGCACACCTGTTTGTTTAAAATGCATATAGTTAAATATGTACTTATTTATTTTACTCAGTGAGTGGCTTTGACTTGTGTTTTAATAAAACTATCTTTGCCTGGATTATTTTCAGCTGGGACAGTCAGTTTAGAACATTCTATATCATATAATCATATACTATATATAATAAAAATCTAAGATTCTTTAGTTTATTTTTAAAGGCCAAGTGCTATGCCAAATTTGTAATATAGATTTGTAGGACAGATTTTTTTGGCATTATTACAAAATATAAGTGGATCAAATGATGTTATATGGTATGTTGTTGTTTGTCTTTTTGGCTTTTCCCAGTTAGGGGTCGCCACAGCCGAACTCCAGTCCGCTTATGATTGGCAGTCGATTTTTATGGTGCCGAGTTGCCAGCCTGACGCCCAACCTTCACCGAAGGCACGCCCATTCACACATGTCTTTCGGAGGCCACTCGACCGCTGGGAGGACATGCAGACTCCACACAGAAGGCACTCCAGTCGGGAATCGAACAGGAGAACAAATAATGTTATATGGTATAATTGTATTAAAACTAATAATGCAAAATCACAAAGTTATGTAGTTTAAAACTTCATTTCCAAGAACAATAACTATTACATGGGTTTAAGAGTATTTACAAGTTTTAAGTGTATTTATTAACTTGTTTGTTTTTTTCCTGCTTTTGCTCTTTTGCTACTTACCTACCATCAATCCTCTCAGCTCCTGGACAGCTGGCCTATTCACTCCCACTTCACTAAAAGAGAGAGACAGTTGAAAGGAGCCATCACTTAAGTAGCCATCATGGCTTTTATTTTTAGCCCTACCTATCAGCACATATCTAGTAACATAGTCCTAGTATCACTGGGCAATGGAAACCATTAAGAGTATGTCAATACTTTCATAAGTGACATAAACATTTAAGACTGCAGCACCTGTACACAGACAGCAGTGCTCCCATGAAGTCTATGGTTTTCCTCAGGGACTATACCATGTGACCATACACCCTAAGCTTGTATTCCACTCGCTCCGCATGAACAGAGATAAGCCAGCAATATAATATAACATCACTCTTCCATTCCTCCTGCTAGCTCCAGCAGGTGCCTGAGACATTAATCAAACTCAGGTTACCTGGGTCTTAGTCGGAGTTATATCCCTTTGCATCAGCAGAGCTGGCTTATTCCCGGGTTTTCTTTTGTTAATTTGTTTTATTTACACAATATTATCCAGCTTACTCATAATGTATGCTGTTTCTCTTAACAATAAATATGTAGAAAGCTCATCGTCCTCAGAGTGCGTAGAAAATAACTTAAATGAGGCAAATTTCAAGCTGCATTGGATTTACCAAACATAGATATGTGTGATTTTCTTCAACGTAAAGTACAAGGGGAATGTTTACTCCCCAATTACAGCAGGTCAGTATTACAATTCCTAGAAGGCTTTTGGAGTGTACAGAATTAAACAGTTTATTTCGTACATACAGAGAGAAGGGTTTTGTTTTTTTTCAGAGAAGCGATGTGAGATTCTGTGGTTCTGACGTGCAGTTTGGTTTGAACATGTTTGACTGAAATTATAGTGTCAGTTATCCTGATATCATTACTAGGTATCTTTTTACTACTCAGAGACTAATGCAAGTCACAGAAGACACAATGCTGGAAAGTACATAAAATTCTCTGACGTCAAGAGTGGGAATAATTACGTAAGGAATGCAGGGATCACTTGTAACCATGTGCTTTTGTGGGTTTATTTTATTCAGCTAGTATTAATCTGTGTGATTTCCTTGTTCATAGGCAGTTACTACGCTATTGGCCCTAGAGCTATTTTAAGCCTAGCCAAAACTACTCCAAATGTAATAAAATATTGCTGACATATGTCAATACTTAAGGAATTTTATGATTATGATAGCAGCTTGTACACATCAAGCATTCACAGGCTGTCCTTATCCATTATGGACATAGGTGATAAACATGAGGTAAATTTGTGATCTCCCATCCAGTGGTCTACGTTACATTTGAATAGGATTATGGAAGAACTTAGCTTCACATGGATGAGAAGCCTGTTCCAGGGAAAGGGTAGTCTTTGAGACACAAACCTGTCCCTCCAACATGTCTTGCTTATGTTGCAGACAAGGATTAGTTCCTTAGAATGGGTATTTCTGATGCTATTTGTTTTTCAGATGCACAAGAAATCCATCAGTATGGAATCAGAAGATGCCTTGTAGGTTAGTCACTGATTATCATGCAGCAGTCTGTAGGAGACTGAATATAGGGATAGGGCTTTGACACTGTTCACATAAGACTTGTTTTGAGAGTAACCTCTGTGGTCTCCAAAGTTATTGCAAGAGCCTGGTCAGTACTGGTCAGTGCTGAAGGGTCCATTGTACTTGAATGATTTAATCAGAGTCAAGTACAGTGGAACAATGATTTCCTTAGATCCCGATGCCATGCCCCTACTTATAAGCTACATAATGCAGAATGATTTTTCTTGCCACAGTGGACAAGTGGTAGTCAAAGGTCAGATTACTGTCAACATGCTCTCCCAGATTTCAGAACACAGCTTCTACCTTTAGGGGTGTATTATGAATGTGGTAATTTCCAAGGGTGTATGTCATTCCAAGGGTACTAATATGCATTTTTTTCACAATGACTTTTAATCCATGGCTCAGGACCAGTTGTTTGTTAGGCCCTCTTGAAGGGTATCTGTGCTTTTAGGGTATTCAATGACCACATCAAATTTGCAGTCATCTGCATACTATGTCAGCAACAAACCCCTAATCTTTGCCTTGGAATTAGAGAAACAGATGCCAAAAAGGAGAGGCCACACCACCAATCCTTTCTGGACTCCACTATAGACTGGACTCTTTGTGGAAGTGCATTCCCCTATCCTAACTTCTTGCATCATATCAGTGAGTCAACTGGGCATCTATTGGGTGACATATGGGCTTATGCCTAATTTTGTAAGTTTATTTACAATACCTGAGTGAGGTATTGGGTCAATCACCTTGATCAGGTTGAGGTAGGCAGCCTGCATTGTTTTGCCCTCATCCATAGCTTTATCCTTGAAGTCTACGAGATTAAGTTGCCTTGTAGGTGTTCTTTCTGTTATAGCTTTCCAGGCTTGTAATTTTATTGGTTATGACTGACATTAATTCTATAGAGGTATTGCCTTCTTTCTTTCATTCTGAAAACAATTATCGCATTGATGTTCGGGTTTTGCTCATCCTAATGGCTAGTCAATCGTTTCTACAGCAGGTGAACTACAAAAAGTCTTCTGCCATTTTCACATGTACTGACTATACCAAGCAACCTTTTTCCCTTTTTCCCCACAGAGAGCCACACTGTAATGGATAACAGGAAATCAATGCCATTGTCTCATACTTCAAATTCCCTTCTCTTCCTGTGGGCTGCTTTGCCTATACCATATACACCCTAATGAAAATGTCTTTGGAATACCACATAAGTAAATACATTAGCTACTTCAGCACTAGTTGTGGGAAGTGTTAGAAAAATATTAAGCCTGTAGTGAAAGTGGATTTTTCAGAAAACCATATTTTCAAAAAAGCTGTAGTTTGACATTAGATAATACTAAGCATGAAACATTATTACTTCTAAAAACAAACAGACAATTCTGTCTAGAGTCCATGAATTAATCATTCTAAGGTCTTAGTTTAAAATTCCACAGCTAGCCTTAATTTATAAAATTAATACAACTATCCACACAGAGCTATTGGAGAAGGAGCACTGACTAAAAATCTGATCTGTGATATATAACAATAAGTAGACTTTTTTTTTGCTTATTTTTACTAGTTATTGGTTATTCTAGATATTTATAGCACTTTTATTGTCTGCTGCACACTTTATTACTGTATTTTATAGCTATTGGCTCACTTCTTGTAGTGTTTTCTGCCTGAAAAGTTTCCATATTTAAGATTGTGTTTCTGGGCCTAGTTATTTGTTAGAGGTGTATTCTCAGCTTATTTTCAAGGCCATCTATCTTAGTTAGCAAAAACCATCCCCCACTACACTGAGAGTGTAGTGTTTGTGGTCATTGTTGGCTGGGGTTAGCAGGTCTACCACTTGGAGAAAGCACCTCTTTGGTTCTTTTGAAATTTTTTTAAAGTTGTTTCAGGTTTCAACTTTCTGTTAACTTGAGTGTTTTCTGCCATTCCACACACATTCTATTGGAGAAGGAGCACTGACTAAAACTCTGGTCTGTGATATATAACAATAAGTAGACTGTTTTTTGCTTATTTTTACTAGTTATTGGTCATTCTAGATATTGATAGCACTTTTATTGTCTGCTGCATACTTTATTACTGTATTTTATAGCTACTGGCTCACTGCCTGTAGTGTTTTCTGCCTGAAGTGATTTCTGTAGTGTGTTCTGACTAGAGGGTTCCTCACCCTCCCTCCTTATTGGTATCTTGTCTTTATACCTGCTGGCCTTGCAGTTGTCCTCCCCTACTCTAAATTTGATCTTGGAAACTCCTCCCAGTCTAGTGTCATTAGCTCATTCTACCTAATACAGAGAGAACATCTGAGAAGGCCAACCCACTTAGGTTCTTTCCTTCTGTACCTCCTTTCTCCCTTTCTAAAAAAAAAATACTATCTTGTTTGCTCGTTTCCTGCCTTTCCTAGCTAGTATAGTCCTAATGTTCTGACTGTGCTTCTCAAACATTTTGGAAATATAGAGTATATTTTAGTGCATTTATTAAAACTGTATTTGCCTTAATATTGCTACCTCAAGTGCTCTAGGTTGCACTGCATCTGAATTGTTTTAGTGTGTTTTAGCTGCTTTTCTGTATATATACTTTACTGTATATGTAGACTAGTTACTTATTCTACTGTATTACTGCCTCTTAAATAATTTTTCAGTTGTGCACTTGCCTTGCTTCATTTAAAAAGTTTTAAATTGCTAATTTTGTAGAGTTTTAATTGCATTTACTGTTTAGGGCTACACAGTCAAGTGCGTTACCCTTTTCTGTTTATTGTATTATTGCATTGTTTAGCCTGTTTTAACAAACAAAAAAAAACTATCTTGTTTGCTTGTTTCCTGCCTTTCCTGGCTAGTATGGTCCAGATCCCAGGCTTTGCTGGTTTCAGGACTTTATTTTCTGTGTTCAGAGCTATACAGACCTTGCTGTGGTAGAGGGAAGTCCTACTGCTTACAGTGGGAGTGGTGAGCATTGTACTGCCTATCTAACACTAAAGGAGTGGTTTCCAGCTCTGAAATTGTAATTTTATTAGCCATTTTGGGCTGATTTCTATCCCTTTCCAACTTTCTGGCTTAAACACACGTGTGTTTGCATGTTTATCGCATCGTGCAGCACTGCGGGGCTACGGTTAAACTATTCCAGGTGCCAGAAAGTCTGCTCTTCAAATTTTCCCTTAGAACTAGCTGGTTTCTCAGTAGTAGCATTAAAATCTGTACCCCTGTGACTAGCACTTGCTCTAGAACATGCTGGAAAGCACTAGGAAGCCTTAAACTGATACAAGCACTCAACTCTCCTTGTTAATAAGGAGAAATTAATCATAGGCACTAAACAGCCTATAATTGCAAAGTACCTTGCAAAGGTAAGGGAAAACAGCTCTTGTACTTTACAAAAAAAGCTCCTAAACAGGCATGTCCAAGTGTCAGCTTCCGATGATTTCTCCTGTTCACCTGGTGAATCTGGGCATACTGGGGCAATGCAGGAACTGCCTCATGTACACAGACAACCCTCTCCTCCTACCACCCAACACTACAACCTGCGAGAGATGCACTTACATAGCTAAACTGTAAGCAAATCTCTCTCCAGCCAAGATTGTGCTAGACAGTCAAGAGGAGAAGGTTAACACCTGCACAACACCTCAAGCAACACATAGCCTTTCAAAACCCTTACCATCAACACCCACACAGCAGAACTAAACCCACATATGCGGAGGCCCTTAACATTAACCTGCCTAAGCAACAAGGACCTCCGAAGCTGAAATGCAAACAAACACCAGTCAAAACCAAAGTGACACATAGCTCACAACACTACTGTTCCGCCCAATAACAGCCCCTAAGGCAAGAAAATGTACCCAACACTTTAGTCATAGGCGACTCTATAGTCAGGCACACTGATGTCCCACTTACCAGGCTGAACAAGGAGAAAATTACAGTCAACTGCCTGTCGGGTGCCAGCATCCACCACATAACACATGCACTCAAGTCACTCCGTACAAATATGACTCTGTCATTGTCCATGTTGGAGTGAATGACTTGAGACGTACCTCCCTGGACTACATGAAAAGACACATGGAAGAGGTCTCGGATCATGTGGCCCAGGCAGGTATGACCCTAGCCCTGAGTAGCATCATGCCTTCGCCCAGAATGATACCACAGTATAAGGACAAAATGATTGACTTCAACAACTGGCTAAGCTTCTGGTATCATTCAAAGGGGATTCAGTATCTGTCTGCCTGGGATGACATGATCGACAAACGACGATGCTTTGCCAGAGATGGTCTGCACCTGTCACCCCTGGGATTCAGGTTACTGGCTAAAGCTCTTGCCACTCCTATAGTGCCTTTTTTAGGCAAGGTTCAAAGGACAAAACCACTACTGTAACAGATACAAGCATGCAAAATCTGAAGGTAATGCTACTCAATGCTAGAAGTCTAAACCTCAAAATGCACTCTCTTGAGGCACTCCTAAAAATGGGGAACATTGATATCTGTGCAGTAACTGAGACCTGGTTCAAGGCTCCAGAGAACACCCCTGCAATACCAGGCTACAAATCTTACCACACTTTTCAGCCGCCAAACCAAGACCGAAACACTAAAGGTAGAGGAGTGTCCATATTCACCAAGGATATTCACACCTCCAGGCTAGCTGCCCTACACAATGCATCTGAAATTCTCCAGGTGCAACTAACACTAGGTAAGACTACAATCCAAATTGTAGCTTGCTACAGATCCCCCACCATGCCCCAAGATTCTCACTACACCTTTCAAAACATACTGGAAAATATTAAGATACAACCAAACACCCTAATACTGGGTGATTTCAACTACCCTGCCATTAACTTTGAAAACTACTCGGGGACCAACACCTTTTCCCAACGGTTCTTGGAATTCATAAATTCCAATGCCCTGGATCAACTAATCCATTGCCCCACCAGGGGCTCCAATATCCTAGACCTGGTCATTGCCAACATGGGAGATAGATGCTCCACACCAGTGGTCACCCCCTCATTGGTCAGGTCTGCCCATAAGCTAATCACCCTTGACATCCACGTCCCACTCCCACCCCCCAGTAAGGAAACCTCTGTAAAAAACTTCTCCAAAGCCAACTTCATGCTACTCAAGTCAGAAGTGACAAACTTCATGACACCCATGCAGATGGGAGCTGAAAGTTCGACTGCTGAATCCTACACTAAGGCACTGTATGAGCACATCCACTCATGCATGAATCATGCCATCTCAAATAGAACCAAGACGCTCTCCTGCAAAAAAAGGAAGCCAATCTGGTGGTCCCCTGCCATAAACAAACTATACAACAGAAGGAAGAAACTGTTGCAGAAAAGAGGAAAATCCCAGGATGCAAAAAACTCCCTTACCAGCCTCAGTAAGAAGCTGAGATCCCTCATAAAATCCTCCAAAGCAAGTTATGAAAATAAAATTGCTAAAGATTCCAAAGGAAACCACAAGGCATTCTATAGTTATGTCAAGAATCTAAATGGGAATGCTCAGATCTGCTCTGAGCTACAACAGAATGGCATTAAATATACTGATCCCAGGGATATTGCCAATATCCTGGCAGATCGATTTAGTGCCAACTTCACCCCCCTCTCACCCCCTAAAGGGCCCATCTCAATACCAAAAGATTGCCAAATTCCGGTAATCACGGCCACACAGATAGAAACTGCACTCTCCAAAGCTAAGAATACAGAATCCATAGGACCAGATGACATCCCTGGCTGTGTTCTACATGAACTACAAAATTAAATGGCATCTCACCTAAGTGTCATGTTTAATCATAGCCTCACCTCAGGCTTTGTGCCCACTGAGTGGTGCACAGCTACAGTTATCCCAGTCCACAAAGGGGGCCCCACCTTGGAATCTCGGGAACTACTATTCCATCAGTCTGACAAGCCTGATCTGCAAGGGCATGGAACACATTATCATGGAACTCATAAACAAAGACATTGGCAACCTTCAAACACTGGACCCCACCCAGTTTGGGTTTGTGAATGGCTGGTCTTGTCTCCTGCACCTGACTGACTTCTTCGAATCAGTCTCCAGAGCTGTGGACGAGGGTAAGAAGGTCCACACAGCCTATCTGGACCTCGCCAAGGCCTTTGACACCATCCCCCACTTTGGAATCATAGATAAACTTACTAAGCTGGGCATAAATCCCTATGTCACTTGCTGGGTTGCCAACTGGCTTACTGACAGAACCCAGACTATAAAAGTAGCCGACTCCAAATCCAGCTCCAGACAGGTGACAAGTGGAGTACCTCAGGGTTCAATCCTGGGACCGCTCTTGTTTAGCATCTACTTCTCTGAAGTGCAGGCCAACACTAAGGGACCCTGGCTAACAAATTTCGCAGATGACTGCAAACTGGGAGCCATTACTGAATCTCCAAATGATGTGGATATTCTACAAAAGGGCCTTTCAGAAACAGATGCTTAGTGCCAGAGCCATGGGCTCAAGCTTAATCCCAAGAAATGTATAGTTATCTCCTTTGGGAAAAAACATGTACCCATGAATTACCACATAGGTGGCAGTACACTAAACACCGGAAGTGTGATGAGAGACTTAGGGACACAGTTGGACAGTGGTCTCACCTTCAATAACCACATCGCCACAACAGTCAGGAAATCCTTCTATGTGGCACACCTCATTACTAAGGGCTTTTCATCCAGAAAAAAGGAGGTCATTGTCCCACTGTACTCATCCCTCATTAGACTCATTATAGAGTACAACGCCCCATTTGGTATGTACCTCACAAGACATCTGCAACAGCTGGAAAGGCCACAGAAATACCTCACTAAAAGAATCACAGGCCTAAAGCAGATGCCCTATGCTGACCATTTAAAAAAACTCCAGCTATACTCTGTGGCATATTGTCTACTCAGAGGTTATCTCTGCTTAACATACAAGGCCATGTCAAACCCTGAGCTGTTGGACATGCTCCACTTAACGAAATCCCAATCCCTCAGAGCCACATGCTCCAGGGATCTAAACCTTGTCATCACAATGACAAAACATGCTGGAAGGATAGGTTCCTGACCCAGAGACTCCCCATACTCTGGAATAGACTGTCCATACATGTCAAGCAGAGCGCCTTCTTGGCCCTCTTGAAAAGGAACCTTGACGATTGGATGGGAGATAGGAAATTCACCTTGGGGATCACGTCAGTCACCATGCTAGACAGGGGATCCAGGGAAGTAAATATTGTGGGATGAAATATCCAGGGAATTGTTATGGCTAGGCTTGTATGGGCCCTAGGGCTGATAGCCTAGTACCAACCTATGAACCTATAAAACTATAACATTTACAAATTGATAGAACTGCCTAGGCTGACAAAGTCTCTGTTACACTCTACCAGAAATAAAACAATACCATTAACATCAGATATCCTTGATGTCATCACATTTTTAAATTATACTGGAACAGCAATTAAATGTATAAATTATGATTAACAACTTCAAATGATGCATTTCACGATTCAGCAAGCAGGGCAGCAATGCCATCAAATCTTATATGTGGCTACAGGTTGATATTAATGCCAATAATCTTAATTTAAACAACATAAAGACTGGTTTCTTGTAGCATCTTTTAGGGCCACTGCATAATAATCTCAGTTGCATAAGTGGTTGTACTATATGTGTACTTGTTTAGAGCAGTAAAGAATTTCTTTTAACTCTACACGTATAACTAAATTATAGCAATAAGGCACTGGCTACTCAGAATCCTTTTCAGGAGATAACTAATGCAGTTTCCACAGGTCACTGAACTCCCCAAGAAACAATAATTCAATCCAATAAAACTGAGGGAAATTTGATAAATCTAATATGTGGGGGATCTTGTTTGTGCAAAAAAAAAGGAATAACGTGCTAGAGGATTACGTCATGCTAACTGGATAACTTTGCCACTTACTCTGAAACTCATTCCCTAAACCTACATATCAAAATATTTAATCTATTATAACAAACTTCCATACATTTTACCTGCTGTTATTACATACACATTGTGTGGGCGTGCACTTGTGTGTGTGTGTGTGTTTGTGTGGGTGTGTTGACCATCACCTGACCCCAGAAACTACAGACCCATTAGTCTGACTAGTCTAATATGCAAAGCCATGGAATGAATTATGTGTCTGTAGATAAACAGATATATACTGATATACAAATATATAAATATCTAAATACACATCTCACTTTGTCATTTTAAGCAATATCTAAGTGAGTGAGCAAAACTATAGCAGTTATAGCTGATACAGTGAATAATGAGCAAACAAAAGGCTTTTGAAAGGAATTAAAAGATTCCTAAAAAAAAGAATTGTAAACAAAACAAAAATTACAACATAAAATATCATTGACACACTCATAAGAACAACAGAATTGTTTTAAAAATATGACTTATGTAGCAAATTTTACCCCATCTAAAATATTAAAATATAAAGTGCATGGATTACCTTTTTAAAATATGTCTCCTGAAGTTTGTCGTAGGTATTCAAAGGAACATTGCTATTCAGAGCTTCACTGATAACCGGCCATACCTATAAATATAAACAAATCTCAGTAAATTAGAGCTTATAGTTTGTTAATGTCCTGTCACTTTAGTTTAGTATGTTTTATTTAATTAAAAAGAAGACACCTACATAAGTCAGATTCTTTTCACTACTAGAACCTACAAGAGTTTTTCCTTTTATTCTTTATATTTTATTTACATTGCTTGTTAACAGAAGTATTAACAATGCTCCTAAAGCTTTGTTGCCACACCTGGCTAGGTGTCAAAGCCACATAAATATATTTGTTTCAATCATTTCAGGCATACTGGACATGTTTTTCATGCAGAATAATGATGGATATTTAATTTCAGTTATCTCTGGCATGCCTTGCATGCTTTTCAAGCGGAAATAAAGAAAGATAGTTTTGCCACCAAGATTTTTACAATTTTTTTGTAGGTAGCTGGCTCTGATCACTTTAGAACCCTGGTTCCATACCACATTCTATCATGTAGATAATTTGTTTCACTACTGATGCATTACAAAGTGCTCTATTCTTCAATTTTGCCTATGTTCACCATAAATTAAAGGAAAAAACACATTTCAGCTTCAACTTTAACTTTATTTAGGTTTTATTACAAAATACTGTTAACACCATAGTTCACAGAAAGCCATAACACAGTCTGTAAACATATAGTCAAACAACAGGTAAATTATAATAAGATTAAAATTTACACTTAAAAGTTAATCCTTAATAAAAGTATTGTATATAAACTGAGAAACACTGTATATATCATTCAGTCTTTGAATAACAGTCCTGGATGTCAATTAATAAATATCATGAATGGCAATATATGGGCTGCCACTACTGTTTTGTGCTGATCCGGATTGTTTATGCTATTGAAAAGAGGCTGGTCCATGCATGACTTTAGCTTGGGTTTGGTGCATTGGTGGTAGGGAAAAAAAAGAAACATAAAATCATCACACCCTGTCAAAGGCTATCTCAAAAAGGTAGGTCCTCCAAAAACTGGTCAAAGATGGGCAGTCCTGAAGACAATGCAGTAGCAGATTCCACATGTGGAGAGCTCAGTAAGAAAAACAGTTGAATCCAGATGTTTTGAGAATAACCTGTGGAACTGCACAGTCTCTGGAAGGCTGAATGCAGAACCCATGTTAGGCTCCTTCAGGTATAACTGCCCAAGTTCAGATATCCAACACTTTAAGATCTTATTTACGATTCTGCAATGCAGAGGAAGCCAAAGTTGGCTGCAAAGAAGAGACATAATATGCTGGTAAAATGATCTACCAGTAACTAGCCTTATAGCAGAATTCTGCACCATTTGCAAGTGACCTAACTCAGTGCAAGGAAGTCCCAGGTATAGGGCACTGCAATAGTCCAATGTCAAATGGACCATGGCATTAACAGTAACTCTGAGATCAGCTTAAGGTAATAGTTGCTTAATCCTAGAGATGTTTCATAGGTGAAACCATGAATATTTCACTATGGTTGACACCTGGTCCTAATGTGTAAGTCTAGAAACAATAATTACTGCCAGATTACATATCTTGTAAACAAATTAAAGCTTATTGCCCTGACATAAAACGAAATTAGGTAAGGAAGGTGAAGAGGAATTCCTCAAGGTTGTATGAACTGCCATGGCCTTAGTTTTGGAGGTGTTGAGTTTCAAATGATTTTGAATTAATCAGAATGTATGGCCAGAGAATACATACTCATCATGCTAGACCCCTATCCCTTAACAGATCTCCTAAAGTAAGCATGTAGACTACAAACAGTAAATGGCCTAAAATAAAATCCTCTAGTAATACGCATTCCAGATAATATATGGAGGAAGTATTAATTCCCAGAGCAGACCGTTGGGGACTGCCAGAAAGTTACAAAGTAAGCCACTATAAAATTAATGCACAAACACCTCAGTACATTTGCAAACATTCTATCAAAATGCCGTGGCAACAGATGTCACTAAGACATCCAGGAGGACCAGCACTAAATAACACCGCTGTCCTCTTACAAGTACAGACTTCCAGGATGGCTGCACATTGAGTAACTGTTTAATTTCAGCTTTCCCAGTGTGAAAACAGAAGTTCAGTAAGGGCAGCCAGTAAACATATATTTTTGGGTAAATTTCAGTAACTGGCTACTTAGTGCACTGCCTGGATGCCAGCAAAAAAAGAAATTCAGAGAACCTAAAAGAAAATCAATGACAAACAGTGAGGAAAAAGCACTTACTGGAATACAATTACAGGATACAGCATGTAGGGAAAACCTGAGATTTTCTGCTGTACCAGAGAAGCTGAAAGGAACAGACTGTATTAATTTTATGAAAGCACAAATAAGCAGCTGACTAGTATTCTGCAGCAGGAGTTATTAATTGAAGGGGCACATCGTGTGTATGCTCCAAACCTGGCCATGAGAAAACAGCCTAGACCTTTAATAGTAAAGATGCAATCCTACCAGAAGACAGAGTTGATTCCAACAAAACTGTGGCAGAAGGACAAAGTACTAAGAGTGGGAGACAGTAGAGTATTTGTGGAAAATTATTACTCACTGTACACCAGGCAGAAGAGGAGTAAATGTACTTTACTAATCAGGGAATGCTGAGAAGCAGGTATGATATTCAAACTGCTATAGCCAGCAATCTTCAGAATATTCTTTTCTGGAAGGACAAAATAATTTTTTGATGCAGAACATATTAAGGAGGAAATACAAAAGTTTATCCAACAAAAAGTGAGCTGTGAAACAGAAGGAGATTCTGCTTCTTGTTCTTCTGGTAATAAAGACCTGAGACAGAGACTGTGCCAGTGAAATCTTTTCCAATATTTCAATGGAAAATGCTTGAGAGACAGAAAAAAGAGTTGACTAGAAGAATCAAGAGTACATTGGAAATGAAGCACAGACTGGATTTGAGAGGTGGAGATAAACAGGAATAAAACCAGAAACTCAGAAATTGACACATAAATGCAGGATTACAAAACAGTAATTATATTTGTGAAACATAACAGAACAAGAAAATCTGGAAATATTAGTCTTCTTTTACTTTGTTAAAATTGTAGGGGATTCTAAATATGCCCTGCTCAATGTCATTAATGTTTGGAAGAACACTTAGGAGAGGGGAAAAGGAGGGCGAGAGTTAACTGTAAGTAAAACAAAAATTTGTTTTTAACCGTAGTAATTTTATAATGCATGATATAATCTGCATGCTAACAGCTAATATCAGATCCAAACAGAAGTCACCACATGGAAGAATCGAATAAATAAAAAGTCTTTTATTATTCCATAAAAACACAAGCGCTTTCAAGTAGATAAACTACGCTTCCTCAGGTGTAAATATCTAAAGAAAATCAAGCTTCTTTTATACACAACTTTTTGGCGCAAAAATCAAAGCACAGAGCAGTGATTAATTGCTGTAATAATTAACCATTGAGTTTCTTAAATCGGCAATGAACAAATCTTTAAAACAGAATATAAACTGCTGTTCAACTCTCAGAAGCTTAAGTCCCTAAATAACATATTGAATGCAATAATATAAACATTTATAATAATGTATCCATACAAAATTACACTAAAAGCGCTAAAAGCACTAAAGCGCTACAAACATACTTATCAATAAGAACTAAAGTCCCGGTACATTGACCTGAAAGTGCAACAGGATTCCTATAAAATTATATTGGCTATGTTTCTATAACGCCAATCTATTTACTATCCGCTTATGTATCAAAATCATTAAAACTACACTTGATTAACATTGATTTTAATACAAGCGTGCATGAAGTGTATAATACCTAAAACTCAAAATTGACTGATCAGTAAATTAAATCCAGGAATTACTCCTTTAAAACTTATGTGCTCTATACTTTAATGAATGAAACAAATTCAACAGCTGACAAGCTGTGATGAGTGTAAAAAACACTGTTTAAAATCCATGGAAACAGTAAACGAAAGACAAGATATATGTCACCTGAGTCCCAAAGGGTTCGCTGAAACTGAATGTCCAAGTCATTTCGCTTTTATATCATAAATTATCAATATATTCAGTGAAAAACTTTTCAGCAGAAGCCCAAAATTATATGCGCTATAAATTTAAACCTTAAAAACAACTTACGGTGACTACTGGCTATACAGCTAATATAAATTGACATGACCTCTCGGAAAACATATGGCTGATCCAACAATATAAAGCTTTTAGCCTAATAAAATGTCTTTACTTGCTCATCTCCTTGCTTAACATTACCATAAACTTAGTTAGTTAACAATATCTCATCACTAAATAGTGAAACGCAATCAACAACTGACGAGCAGTAATGAAAACAGAAATGCAATATTCTAAGATTCATGGAAACATTCAAAGAAAAAGGGGAAAACTTCACCCAAGTTACAGAATATTTTCTAAACCTAGATATCCAGATCATCTCACTTCTAAAACATAACATACCAAAATATACACTGATAAACATGCAACATAAGACCAAAGCTATATGCACTTTGTAAACCTGAGCCTTAACAGGGCAGTATACAATAGCCGACCATACAACTGATCTATATTAACATAAACTCTCAAAATATATACCTGATCCAGTAATATGATTTAACTAGCATCGTATAATGTATCCAATTAGTTACATCATCCATATGATAACCATATGAACATGGTAGATTAATACTATCCCATCGCAAGACAGTAATACAATGCAGCGGTATGTAGGAAAACAAATACAACCGCAAAACATGAACTGTCTCGCGTTAACTAATTGTTAAAAAATTAGCGTCAGAAGTCTTTCGTTCCATAAATTAGGCGAAAGTCATACCATGCAGAGATACTCTAGCATGGAAAAAGACAATGTTACTGTGACAGTCTTTAACGATAAAATATATTAATGTGTCCCCTTAACTATCTAATGTAGTGAAGAACTATTAATACTCATGTGAATGTTGTATTTTATGAAACCATTTATATCCAACCTAATAAAAAATAATAATAAAATTAAAATAAAAAGCTAATAACTAATTATTTTTATAAACAATATAAAATACTAAAAGTATGAATCAATATATTTTATATAGATATAAATATATAATAATAATCGAAATGCTTCATTATAAATTATGGTCAAATATAACAATAAATCTATCTGAATGAATCCAAAAATGACTAATATATAAAAAAATCACTAATATATAAAAAACATTTTTCCATTGTGTCAATATTTCTTCCTATTGTTCAAAACAGGTTTAACTGATACAGATTGATTAATCCCAGGAAATATATGGGCTTTCAGTATTAAAATCCATTTCAGCTCTCTAATGGCTAACTGATTATTATTGTCTCCTTCTCTTAAGTTCAAAGGTAACTTCTCTAGTACTTTAAAGCTAAACTTATGTGTGTTATATTCAATGATGTGTTTGGCTAAAGCATTGCTTTCCTTCCTTTTCCTGATGTCATAACAATGGTTATAGATCCTATCACGGAGCCGCCTTTTGGTTAACCCTACATAAAACACATCACAGTGGTCACATGTAGCCAAGTATATCAAATTACTACTATTGCAATCACTAAAAAATCTGGGGATAAAGCTAAATATGCCTTCTGGGTGTAAAAAGCTGATATGTTTAGATATGTGAGGACACATAGAGCAACCGCCACATGGAAAAGTGCCAAACTTATCACAATCAACTGTATCATGTGGTATAGTTCTTTCTAAACAGAGAAGTTCTTTTAAATTATGAGAAGTTCTATAGCTGAACCTGGGAAATTCGCCCACTATGGTTCTGGTATATGGATCTGTAACCAAAACATTCCAATTACTGGAGATAATCTTATTTATATTAAAACTGTCACTGGTGAACTTGGTAACATAACTCAGTTTGTCCGTAAATCTATCTTTAGACTTAAAATGTTGCTTGAAGTCAATACTTTTCGCAGCAACAACTCTGTCGCTAGAATTAAATAATTTATTAGAAACTTCACATTTACATTCTGTAAACATCCTGGTGGGATAACCCCTTTCCTTAAATAAAGCTTCTAGTGTATCGAGTTCCTTCTCCAAGGTGTCACTATGTTCACATATTTTAAAAATGCTATATAGTTGACTAGATATTATTCCTTTGAAAGTAAATCTAGGGTGCATGCTATTAAAATGTAGCAGCGTATTCCTCCATGTTGATTTCCTATACAATGATGTAACAATCCTGTCACCTTTAAACTCTAATTGCAAATCTAGAAAATGTATCAAATTATGTGATGTTTCCACTGTGAATCTCAAAAAAGAGGAAGTAATTTCAAGTTCATTGATAAACTTAATACATTCAGTCTCCGTGCCTTCCCATACAAAGAGAACGTCATCCACAAATCTCTTGTAAACCCTGATCTTACTAAAATCCGGGTGTTTAAACAAATGTTCCTGTTCCCAGTTGTAGACCACAAGATTGGCATAACTATTCGCACAGGGGGTGCCCATAGCAACCCCCCATTTTTGCAAATAGAGTTGGTTCTGGTATAAGAAAACATTGTTATTGAGTATTAAATCTAAAAGACAACTGATTAGAATTTGCCTGTTGTTACTATAATCAGATAAATTAACTAATACCTCATTGATGGCTTGAAGCCCCAGATCATTCGGGATACAGGTAAAGAGGTTTTTAACATCCATGGTGACCAACAACAATGGTGTCTCCTTTTTATTAAACTCTAGATCTTTCACAGAATCTATAAATTGATAAGAGTCTCTGAGGATATGTGGAATACTGTCCACTAAAGGTCTGAGAAGGCTCTCTACAAATGAGGAAATGGTACAGGTTACCCAATTGTTACTAGAGACTATAGGTCTCATTGGTATGGGTCTAAGGCCTTTGTGGATCTTAGGTAGGCCTTTGATCAAGGGGGTTGTTGGAAATTCTATGAAAAAATATTCATATAGCTCACAGCTTATTTGCCCCCCCATCAAAAGGTCATAGAGATCAGAATGTACCGTTTTAATAATTTTCTGATAATCTGTAGAAGTAATCTTTTCATATACAGTATCTTCTGATAAAAGGTTGGTCATGGTGATATCATAATCTGAGAAATTCATAACGACTACTCCTCCCCCCTTATCAGCTGGCTTAACAATAATGTCAGTATTTCTCTTTAAAGCAAATAAAGAATCTTGTTCTGCTTTAGACATATTGAAAAAGCAACATCTTTTCTTATGGAGAGCAAACCAGTCATAAAAATCTGTTTCACACATTTTTAGAAAGCTCTCAACATTATGTGGCATACCTGGTATGAAGCTGCTTTTAACCCTAAAAAAATTCTTTATATCATTAGTATTTAATGCACTGTTATTCTTGAACAAAAGTTTAAGAGAAACATTGCGACAGAACAATCTTAGATCCACAAGGACCTCATTAAGCGTACTAGTCTGGGAGGGTACAAAATTAAGTCCTTTTTCCAAAAGGGAAATGTCTGAATCAGATAAAGTGTACTCAGAAGTGTTATACACTAAGGAGTTCAGTTTCTCTGTTTCCTTGTTGCAGTGTACCTTTCTCCGGATCCTTTTCTTTTTCTTGGCCCTCTGCTGTGAGAGCGACCCCTCCATCCTAGTTGTTGCTTTACTGGGAATGGTAAAAAAGTATTAATGGCAGGGGCTGAGTCCTTGGGTTTAGCTCCTACTAAAAGAAATGCTGAAGCTGCTTGTTGGTTAGGCGGGGGTGTGTCACTAGAACAGTTCATGTCTTTATGATCATTTAAAAAATGAAAAGATTGATTACTCGATATCCCTCCACTTTTCTTAAACATACTAGTAGTAGGTACTGATGATGAAACGTCAGGAGAAACAGTGCTCAAGGTACCAATGATAGGAAGTTCTGAATCAATGTTATTGTCAGAGGTGCTCACCCTGGATGCTCCTTGTGGGTGAGCATTCCCTTTTCTAGGCCAAAGAAAAACTTGACCTGTAGCAAAATCGTTGGCATCTCTTATGATTTTTCTCTGTTTTACCAATCGTTCACTAAAAGAATGGACCTGAGTCCAAATATTATCAAGTCTCTTAACAAAATAATCTGTTGAAAAACTTTCCAAAATAGCTTTATGTTGTACCTCTATCTTTTTCCTTAAGTCAGCTTCTAGTGGGGCGAAGTATTCAAGCAGCAAGTTGATATAACTGAACCCAAGCTGTATATTCAAATCTTGCCATTTTCTCAGCAGTAAAGGGTGCGAATCACCATAGGAAGGCATACAAAAAATACGCTTGCCCCTAGGAATAATTTTGAAGTGAATACAAGCCTCTAGGTGCAATCTCTGCCACGCATACCTCTGTAATTGGTATAAATCATCTTGAAGTAGTCTAGAAAGTTTATTGAACTCAGTAACACTCTCACCGTTAGAAGGTTGCACAGGAACATTAGCCGGATTGTTCAATTCCAGAGTCAATAAAGGATTCTCGGTGCAATGCTTGAGAATGTCCCAAGCCGATGAAGCAGATGTCCTCGTCTCTGGATTAAAGTCAAGTTCTATGTCAGTATGTTCCATGAGTCAATATTGCTGACAGCACCAAAAACAAACTGAAAAAGTATAACAAACTGCAGCAAAACAAAGCAAAGACTCCGTGTAGAAAAACGTAAGCCAACAGCTAATATCAGATCCAGACAGAAGTCACCACATGGAAGAATCGAATAAATAAAAAGTCTTTTATTATTCCATAAAAACACAAGCGCTTTTACGTAGATAAACTACGCTTCCTCAGGTGTAAATATCTAAAGAAAATCAAGCTTCTTTTATACACAACTTTTTGGCGCAAAAATCAAAGCACAGAGCAGTGATTAATTGCTGTAATAATTAACCATTGAGTTTCTTAAATCGGCAATGAACAAATCTTTAAAACAGAATATAAACTGCTGTTCAACTCTCAGAAGCTTAAGTCCCTAAATAACATATTGAATGCAATAATATAAACATTTATAATAATGTATCCATACAAAATTACACTAAAAGCGCTAAAAGCACTAAAGCGCTACAAACATACTTATCAATAAGAACTAAAGTCCCGGTACATTGACCTGAAAGTGTAACAGGATTCCTATAAAATTATATTGGCTATGTTTCTATAACGCCAATCTATTTACTATCCGCTTATGTATCAAAATCATTAAAACTACACTTGATTAACATTGATTTTAATACAAGCGTGCATGAAGTGTATAATACCTAAAAATCTGCATGCTATTAAGTAAAGTTTTTGCATTTATTTTCAAGTGTAATGGGGATAATAAAGTAAACAGGTGCACCTGTTTTTCCCTTCTTTTGTCTTTCTCCTTTTTCAGTTTTAAGACATGTAGGCACTAAAATGTAAAAAGAGAAGAAAAGTCTGGTCAAAAGAGTGTGATACAAGAAAAATGTATATGTTTTTTCTCAATCTTGGATAGAGGGATGACTGGATTAGGTCATTTGGCTTGATATAGTAACAAGTTTTATGAGAAAGCAAATAAATAAAAAAGAACATTAAATATTATAAAACTTTCCTCTAGCAAATAAATAAATGCTTGTAGAAGCAACTCTGTATCTGGTTCTCATGTGTCAGTTTGGGACAACTGTTCCTATTAAGAGGGTAAAACTTCAATATTTGAAGTCATACATAGTTTTGTGTGTTAGTATTAAGTTAATAGGTTATAGGGTGGATTTGGGTGGATTTGTTTTTTTTTTTTTTTTTTGGGAGGGTTTACAATAAAATAAAAAGTTTTGTAAGATGTAACATAGGTTCAAATGGATATGACAAGAAAAAAACTGTATAAAACATCAACCTGCGAAACACTAGTGTATGCATGTAACACAAAAACTGGAACTAGACACTTAAAAACTTGTACATAAAAGGTGGGAATAACTTTTTAACATAATGATGCTTTCTATATTATCTTTAAATGTTGGTGGTCTCACAGATATATATAAAAAGGAAAGAGTAGTGAACTATATTGAAAAAGTAGAGTCCAAATAGTTATGCTACAGGAGACACATTTGGAAATAACTGAACATATGAATTTGATAAAGAAAGGTTTTCAGGAAGGTTATTCAGCAGAATACCTGGGACAAAGGAAAAGAGGAGTAGTTATATTAATTGCAAGAGGAGTTCCAATAGTGATAGGAGAGAATAAAAAAACATAATATAAGTAGAATTTTACTATTAAGGGGCTACTGGCAAGGGAGGAGGATTACACTGGCATGCATTTCTATTCCACCTAAAACTGCTATAATGGAGCTTAAAACAATTCTGGTAGAAATAATCAGCTTTCAGCAGGGAATATTACTTATAGGCAGGGACTGGAATTTGATTTGCAGCAGTGAAGATATGTTGGGAGGCCCAGAATGGAAAAAATATATAATATAATATAAAGAAGGGTAGATTTTGAAGAAATTTATGAAAATATTTGGCATGGAAGATATGAATTCAGTAGTAGGAGTTTGGAGTGAATTTGCATATTATTCTCCAAGATATAAAAACTGGGCTACACTAGACAGAACTAATATTTCACACAAACATTTGCATTTCATTGAAAGTTTTGATATGCATTCAATAACTATTTCAGATCACATGTAATAATAACTAAAATAAAAATGTAGGATAATGGAATAAAAATGAGACACTGGTGCTTTCCCACCTATCTGTTAAACAGAGAGGAATTTAAGGAATGTGTAATGGAAATTATTCGGGAGTTATTAGAGAAGATAGAAATTTCTTCTGAAAATATAGCTACGGAGTGGGATACAGTTAAAACAGAGTTTAAAAATGGGGGAAACAAAAGAAAGAGATGTAGTTAAGAAGTAACAAGTATTACTTAGAGGGACTGATAAATGTTAAAATATTGCAGAACTAGGGGGATCTCACAGAACAAGAAGAGGAGCAACTGCAGAATGCTAAATAGAAAATAAGGGTTTACCTTGATATAGAAAGATGGCTGTTAAGTAACTGTTTTTATAATAACTCCAGAGCATAAAAACTTTTAGTACAATGACTCAGGCAACAGAAAGTAGAAAGGGTTGTCACAAAGCTTAAGGAGCTTATAACAAGGAAGATAACAAGACATCCTGCAGAGGTGACAGAAATATTTCAGAAATGTTATGAAAGTCCTGTATAAAGCACAGAAATATGGAAATCAAGAAGAGATACAAATGGAAATGTTTATGAAAGAATTAAATATGCCAAGACTAGAAGTAGATGAGGCTCAATTACTAATAGGATAGAAAGAGATGAGATAAAAATGGTGGTGTATAACCAATCCATAGGAATAGAAATAGATGGAAGCTAGGAAGGAAAAAGCTAATAACAATCTGGAAGGTTTTTTAACAGTATTTTAAGAGGAACAGAATCACCAATATCCTGGAAGAAAGGGGTGGTGGCTGTTGTGACACCCCACCAATGGACCAGTAATCAAGGAGCCTCAATCATCACTACTGGCAACAATGGGGAACATTCACTGGGAGGATGACAGGTACACACACAGTATTTCCAGATGTGGCTCTCTGTATCAAATGCAATTTCCCTTAAGAGCAGACAGAGACAACAGTCAGTCCTCCATATCCCCCAGTAACACTCCCCACTGGCACAGGTATAGAGTTGAGATCTCAGCTGAGTGACCAAGCCAAGACCCCCAGCACCTTCTCTGTCCAACCACTGCTTCATGTCCCTGCCCAAGTAGCTGACACATGCACACATACACACACACACACACACGCACGCACGCACACACACACACACACACACACACACACACACACACACTCTTTGAGGTTTGATTTACAGACACACACACACACACACACACACACACACACACACACACACACACACACACACACACACACACACACATCAAGGGGAAAGGCTGGCACAGGTTTACTAGCTATGCCCCCTTCTGCCCAGACTATAAGGTAGTTACTGCTGCCACCAGTCACTCCTTATTAGCTACTTTAGAGCCCTAGATATATAGATACTAATACTAATACAAATGGCAGTTTGACCAAAAGCAAGGCTATAAGGAGTGGCCCACATAGTGTGACCAAATAAATATGCAAGTACTCTCAAAACCTAAATATCTCTACACAGATCAACCATAATAAAAGGTTTAAATATACAATGAAAAAACACCAGTAACACCACAGAAGAACCAGGTCTTTTAGCGTAAACACTTTTATTCGCTATACGTCAGAACAACCTCCTCTGTGGAAGTTGTTCTGACGAATAGCGAATAAAAGTGTTTTACGCTAAAAGACCTGGTTCTTCTCTGGTGTTACTGGTGTTTTTTCGTTGTCAGTTTGCTTTGGGTGACACCTTTTCCATTTTTGCTGCTGCTTGTTTTTTCAAAGGTTTAAATATATTTAATAACAAATAATAAAAGAACAAGACAATACTAAATATATATTCACAGTGACATCAAAGTTCAAAATCACAGGAAATATTTAAAATAACACTGCAGTACAGTCTCAAATAAATAAAGAAAAACATCTAAACTAACCTTTACTATATTCCTGACTGTATCTAAGAGAATTACTATTCCCAAGTAACTTACTATTAGAGCAAGGCAGATGTGGGGAATGGATCTTCTAGTTGTTGTCAGGTCCAAGACAGAATGCAGAATGCTCTGTCTCACTAAGATACGTCTCACATTAATATTTCAAATATTACTGTTGGGATAACTTGCAGAATGACATAATTTCTTGTCATCTGACTCCTAGTTCCCAGGCAAACAGCCACTGATGAAGCTAGCAGTATTTAGCATCTACCTGTAAAAATATTCAGACGAGGGCTTCTCCTCAGATCACAGGCAGATGCTTTAAGTCATAAAACAATTGTATTCCTTCATGCTTTCAAGACTAGTAATTAATTCACCCTAAAGACAATACAGAAAGTTTCCAAGTACAGTCATTGTGTGTCTCTTGCTGCACTGAAAACTGAAAGATACCATCTCTTATCGCCTAGCCATAAAGTAATTTAATTTCAGTTGTTTTTCTAAAATTTACTAGACTGAGGTTAACCTCCTGTATCCCAGTGTCCAGTATTAAAATATATACATTCAAAGAATTACAATAGTGCATGCACATTTCTGTTCTCTTCCAGCAGGGCACACTATGGTTACATTTCAAACAGTACTTTACAAATACCTTTTCAACACATGTGTCTGTACAAGCAGTTTGATATACACATGACATACAGTTCTCTTACATTTGTAACATAATCATCTTATATAAATCGTTTCAATATTCACCAATGACATATACTTATTTACAAAATTTCAGGTAGTTGTGCTGGCAGTATCTCATTTCATCACATTTCTTTCCCCCCTTTGAAGACTCAAGCTAGCTTTTCAAGTGACCCTTCAGAAATTCAGCTTGAGAGGAATGAGCCTATCTGGGAATACATTACCCCATTCACTGTCTTGACAGCCCATTTGTGTTGGCACTGCTAACACCACTTCAGTGTTGCACTGTCATATCATATGCCTGCAACCCTAGGCTCCACCTTAATATCTTGGCATTTTGCTGGCTGGCACGATGTAGCCATGTTAAGGAATTGTGGTCTGTAACTACAGTGAATTTCCTTCCATACAGATAAGCTGAAGTTTCTGCAGTGCCCACACTATAGCTAGACATTCCTTTTCTACAGCTGCATAGCATTCCTCCCAGGGTTGGAGCCTACAGCTGAGATATACCATTGGGTGGTCTTCTCCCTCTGAGGAAACCTGGCTGAGTACACCCCCCACCTAATGGTTTGAAACATCTACCTGCACAACAAATTATTTTCTGTAATCTGTACTGGCTAATACAAGGGGTCCTTCCAAAACCCTCTTAAGCTTCTGGAATGTCTGTTCACATGCTGGGGTCCACACTACCTTATCTGGCCTTTTTTTCCTTGTTAGGTCTGTGAGGGGAGCAGTTATTGTACTATAATTGGGGACAAACTTTCTGTCGTACCCTGCTGTCCCTAAGAATGCCCTCACCTGTTTTTTGGTAACAGGGGCCGGACATGCCTGAATGGCTTCTCTTTGGCAGGTCCTGGTCTGATCTTATCACTTCCTACAGTATGCCCCAAGTAGGAGACCTCTGCCATACCCATCTGACACTTACTGGGCTTAATGGTAAACCTTGCCCTCTGTAGTCTGCCCAGCACCGCCCTGACATGCTGAAGGTGCTCTTGCCAGGAATGGCTGTAGATGGCAATATCATCCAGGTAAGCAAGGGCAAAATCTCCTGCTCCTGCTAGGATATGATCTACCACCATCTGGAAAGTTGCTGGGGTATTTTTCATCCCAAAGGGCATCTTTGTGAACTCATACAAGCCAAAAGGAGTCACAAAGGCTGACCTCTCTCTAGCGCTGGGAGTCAACGGCACCTGCCAGTAGCCCTTGGTAATATCAATAGTGGCAAGATACTTAGCCCCACCCAGCTGCTCTAGGGCTTCATCTATCCTAGGCATTGGGTAAGCATCTGACTCTGAGTGACTATTTAATTTCCTGTAGTCCACACAGAACCTGCTGCTCCCATCTTTCTTTGGTACCAGCACCACTGGGGAAGCCCAGGGACTGCTGGACTCCTGGATTACCCCCAGTTCCAACATTTCCTGTAACTCCTCCCTCACAGTCTGTTTGACTCTCTCAGGCAACCTATAAGGGGCCTGCTTGATAGGTGTTCACAGTCTGTTTGATTCTCTCAGGCACCCTATAAGGGGCCTGCTTGATAGGCGTTTGCGGTCCTGTATCCACATGGTGCTGCACCACGTGGGTACACCCTGGATTCCCAGAGAACATGACCCCAAACTTCTGTAACACTGCTTGGATTTCTCAAACTTGGGTAGGAGATAAATGCTGGTCATTACTACCCCTTCCACTGAGGTGCCAGTCTGAGCCTCACTGAAGAGATCAGTCACCAGATCCCCTTCAGTCTCCTCCTGCCATCCACTGCAAATACTTAGCACAAGCGCCTGCCTATCATGGTAAGGTTTCATCATGTTAACATGGTAAAGTCTGTGCCCCTGCCTCCTACCTAGCAGTCCTAACATGTAGTTAAAGCCTTGACTTCATTACCACTTTGAAGGGTTCCTCCCAAGCTGCCTGCAGCTTGTTGTGTCTGACAGGAATGAGAACCATAACCTGATGCCCTACAGCATACTCTCTAGCTCGAGAATTCTTGTCATACCAGACCTTTTTCTGCTGTTGGGATTCTGCCAGGTTCTCCTGGGCCAAGCTCATGAGTTCTCTGAGCCTTGTCCTGAGGTTTAAGACATATGTCACAACACACTCCTTGTAGGAGTCACACTCAACCTCCCATTCAATGTGAATCAAATCTAGAGGTCCCGTCACCCTATGCCCATACACCAACTCCAAGGGTGAAAAACCTGTGGATCCTAGGGCACCTCGCTGTAAGCAAACAACAGATGGGGCAAATATTTTCCCACTCCCTCTTGAACTGGTCTGCAAATGCCAGTAGCATGGTCTTTAGTGTAGAGTTTAACTTCTCCACAAGACCATTAGTCTGGGGCATAGGGGTGGTCTTTAGGTGCTTCACCCCACAGTGCTCCCACAGACAAGCCAGCAGGTCTGATGTGAAATTGCCACCTCTGTCAGTCAGTATTTCTTTTACAAACCTACCTTAATGAAATCTCTTACAAAGCATTTGCCACCTTTTCTGCATCGATGGAGGACAGAGCCACCGCCTCTGAGTATCTGGTAGCATAATCTACTACCACTAGGATATACATCTTCTCTGTGGAACTTGGGGAACGCAGAGGCCTGACAATATCCATAGCTACTCTCTGAAATGGCTCCTCAATCACAGGCAAAGGCATCAAAGTAGCTTTGACCTTGTCTCCTGCCTCGCCTACTTTATGGCACTGCTCACAGGTCCTGCAGTACCCTGTTACATCCCTGGAAATCCCAAGCCAATAAAAGGTTCCCCATAATATGTCTCTTGGTATGCTTTATGCCCGTATGACCTGCAAAAGGAAAGTCATGGGCTATGGCTGGAAGTGCCAGACAGTAGGTTCTGGGCACTACCAACTGCTGTATTACCTCACCCTCTAGCCCTCCCTCAGGGGGTCCACTCTCTATGCAGTAGCCCTTTGTCCCAGTATACAGATTCCCTCTTTCCTTGAGAATCAGGCAACTCCCTGGCTACCTCCCTCAAGCCTTGTAATGTAGGGTGTGAGAGCTGAGCCTGTCTGAACTCTCTCTTTGTAACCCTTCCCAGCTCCCCTTCCACAGGAAGTCTGGTATCCTCTGACAGTGGTGCCTCACTGTCAGCCTGGGTACTACTACTTACCTCTGCCCTTGCAGTCACTCTATCCAAGGGAACATCAATACCCACAAGCAGCTGTGGCTCACCTTCAGTCTCACTGCTACAGGGTAGCTCCCTCCCTGAAGTAGCCACCTCATCAGTCCTGGTGTCAAGTGTGTGGTCTGTCTGGGTCCCCCCCCCCCCCAGGCTACCAGACACACCTGCTTGTCTCCAATCCTGACTGCATGTAACTGCATGTGCACAAGTTACTGCATTATCAAAATCATTCCCTATCAGGACCTCTGCAGGGATATCCTCAAATGCACCTACTTGCTTGCTTCCTTTTCCGCCCTCCCATTCAAGGTGAACCCTGCAGGCTTCACAATGGTTAGGTCACGGTCTGTGTCTCTCTTTGCAGTGGCCTGTTTCTTATCTACTAAGATAGGATATAACCTCTTATGGTAGTTTGGTACCCTTGTTGTCTCCAGACAACTTACTGCTGGCTTTCTGTCATTTCCACTTGCTCGCACTCACACCTTTTGTTTCCTACCTTGCCTCCATGGACATCTATATGCTACATGGCCCCACTGGTTACATTTAAAACATGTAACCCTTCATCCTGGCCATATACCTGAACTAGTGGCTTCCCCTGTTACTGTTGGGGAAGTTTAGACTAACCACCATGGGTTTCTTTAGACCCATGTGCAACACTGGGTATCCCTTTCCTGTGAAATGATGCCCTGCTTGCTAGGCATACATCTCCATTTTCCCCAACTCATCTGAGGTATTGCATTCCTTATCTGCTAACCAAATTCTCATGTCTTCAGGCAAAGTGCTAAGGGCTTGTTCCCTCACTAATAGGTCTGCCAGCCCTTCAAAAGTGGTGACCTGGCACCCACTCACCCACCTATGAAAATAAGTGCTTAACTCACCCGACCCAGTTTGGCTTTCTTAAGAGCAGATCATGCCTATTAAACCTGGTTGACTTCTTCGAGTTACCAAGGCCATAGACGAGGGAAAGGTGGTTCACACAGCCTACCTTGATCTCGCCAAGGCGTTCTACACCATTCCTCACTCGGGTAATACAGAAAAACTCACCAGCCTAAACATAAACCCCTACATCACAAGATGGGTTGCCAACTGGCTTATAGACAGAACTCACACGGTAAGAATAGCGGGCTCCAAGTCTGACTCTAAACCAGTCACAAGTGGTGTCCCGCAAGGCTCAGTTCTGAGACCCCCTACTGTTCGGCATACATTTCTCAGAAGTACAGGCAAACACAGGAGGACTATGGCTAACCAAGTTTGCCGATGACTGCAAACTGGGAGCCATAACTGACTCTCCGGCTGACATGGACATCCTCCAAAAAGGCCTTACTGAGACAGACACCTGGTGTCAAAGTCATGGCCTCAAGCTAAATGCCCAAAAATGCATAGTCATCCCATGTGGGAAAAACAAAACACCATGAATTACCAATAATACAGAAGAGGTAATAAGAGATCTGGGGACCCAGGTAGATAGTAATCTCTCCTTTGACAATCATATTGCCAAAGTAGTTAGGAAATCCTTCTATGTGGCCCATCTAATTACTAAGGGGTTCGCATCTAGAAATAAAGAGGTTATAGTGCCCCTCTACTCGTCACTCATCAGACCCATCATAGAGTACAATACAACCCCACAAGACACTTCCAACAGCTTGAAAGACCACAAAAGCACCTCACCAAGAGGAATACTGGCCTCAAACATATGTCCTATGCAGCCCGACTGAAAAAACTCCGGCTGTACTCAGTGGCATATCGCTTACTCAGAGGTGATCTCTGCCTGACTTACAAAGCCATGTCCAACTCAGAATTGATGGACATGCTCCACCTAAAGAAATCCAAGTCACTGTGAGCCACACGCTCTAGTGAGCTAAACCTCACCACAACAATAAATAGAACATGCTGGAGGGACAGATTCCTGTCACAGAGACTCCCATGTTTTGGAACAAAATTCCTAACTACATTAGGCAGAGCCCCTCACTAACACTCTTCAAGAGAAGCCTTGATGAGTGGATGGGTAACAGAAAGTACACCCCTGGGATCATGTCATTGGTTCTGCTTGATAGAGGGTCAGTTAATTAATCAATGGGGTGGTGAAAGCCGACACACTCTGGCTAGGCTTATAAATGCTCTCAGGCAGATAGCCTAGTACCTACCTATGAACCTATATATTCACACGCACTTTCATCTGCCTTGTGCCTATGCTCACGAAACAGTTTTCTATAAGCTTCAGGTGTTAAAGCATTCCAATAAACAATTTTAACTGTGGTATAATTTAAGCAATCAGTATCAGACAATTTAGAAACAGCAGTTACAGATTTACCATGTTGTAAGGGGGTCAGGAACCATACCCAGAGCCCTTGGTCAACATTATACTGCTTACGTGGCCTTTCAAACATATGAATAAAACTATCAAAATTATCACCCTCTGTAAATTGTGGAAGAAATGTACTACCTATATTGCTTCTGGGGTTTGGTTACTCCCTTTCTCATTACCTCCATGACCCTCGTGAAGAGTCAGCAGCTCTTTTTATGTTACCTCTGCCTCTAATTTTCTTCGGCTTCCAGATGTCTCAGTCTCTCTGCTGATTATGCTTTGACCTCTAAGTGCTACAGTCTCTCCGCTGATTCTAGTTCTAAATGTTTGGTCTCTAGTTCATGTCTCTTTAACTTCCAAAGGATTTTTAAGTCCTCTGTGGAAAAAATGAACTGTCCATTTCTGAAAGTTGTACATCCCCAAAGGTAGTCTGCTTGTCCTCCTGGTTGCTAGTCTGTGATGCAGCTGTAATTAAGGCTGCAATCATTTCTCCTTTAGTCACGTTGGCATGCCCCAGTCCTTTGGCTTGGCCCATTTCAGCCAACTGGTTTCTTGTCAGTTTTCCATAATCCTTTGCAGACATCCTTTCCTCCTCTCCCTCACTAATTAAACTAACAAAAAATAAATAAAACTATTGTGATATGAAACTCTGAATGTCTACTGTGTGGCTGCTTGAGAGCACAAACACCTTCTTTAGTGACCACTCTTCACAAGCTAGAGGAGTTCAGTAGCCACACCACTGAATCCCAATATGTGATGCGGTGATCCCACCACTGCCAGCCAATATGTGATGACTCACCACTGAGCCAGTAGTCAAGGAGCCTCAATCCTCACCACTGGCAACAGTGGGAGATGTTCACTGACAGGATGACAGGTACACACATAGTATTTCCAGATACAGCTCTGTGCATCAAGTGCAGTCTCTCTTAACAGCATACAGAGACTACAGTCAGTCCAGGGCTGGTTTCTCACTCTTCAGCTAGATCCCCAATAACACTCCTCACTGGCACAGCTATACAGTTGAGATCTCAGCTGAGTGAACAAGCCAAGACCCCCAGCATCCTCTCTGTCCAACCAGTGATTTGTGCCCCTGCCCAAGTAGCTGACACACACATACTTTGGGGTTTGATTTACACACACACACACACACACACACACACACACACACACACACACACACACACACACACACACACACACACATCTGGGAAAGGCTGGCACAGGTTTACTAGCTATGCCCTCTTCTGCCCAGACTATAAGGTAGTTATTACTGCCACCAGTCACTCCTTATCAGCTACCTCACAGCCCTTAACAAACAATGTCCAATATTATTGTGTAATATTAATACTAATACAAATGGTAATTTGACCAAGAGCAAGGCTATTAGGAGTGGCTCACAAAGTGTCACCAAATAAATATGCAAGTACTCTCAAAACCTAAATATCTCTACAATGAAAGGTTTAAATATATTTAATAATAAGTAATAAAAGAACAAGATCATATTAAATATTTATTCACAGTGACATCAGAATTAAAAATCACAGGAAATATTTAAAATAACATTGCAGTACAGTCTCAAATAAATAAAGAAAAACATCTAAACTAAGCTTTATTATATTCCTGACTGTATCTAAGAGAATTACTATTCCCTAGTAACTTACTATTAGAGCAAGGCAGATGTGAGGAATGGATCTTCTAGTTGTTGTCAGGTCCAAGACAGAATGCAGAATGCTCTGTCTCACTAAGAGACTTTTCAAATTAATATCTCAAATATTACTGCTGGGATAACTTGCAGAATGACATAATTTCTTGTCACCTGACTCCTAGTTCCCAGGCAAACAACCACTGATGAAGCTAGCAGTATTTAACATCTACCTGTAAAAATATACAGACAAGGGCTTCTCCTCAGATATCTGGCAGATGCTGGAAGTCATAAAGCAATTGCATTCCTGCATACTTTCAAGACTAGCAATTAATTCACTCTAAAGACAATACAGAAAGTTTCATAGTGCAGACATTGTGTCTTTTGCTGCATTGAAAACTGAAGGATACCATCCTTTATGGCCTAGCTATAAAGTAATTTAATTTCAGTTGTGTTTCTAAAATTTACTAGACTAAGGTTAACCTCCTGTATCAAAGTTTCCACTGTTAAAATATATACATTTAAAAAGTTACAATAGTGCATGTACAATTCTGTTCTTCTCCAGTAGACTGGTAACTGTGGTTACATTTCAAACAGCACTTTGCAAATACCTTTTCAACACGTGTCTGTACAAGCAGTTTGATATACACATGACATACAGTTCTAATACATTTGTAACACAAGCATCTTATATAAAGCATTTCAATATCACCAATTACATACATTTTCTGGGAGTGCAATGAGTTGGCAGACTTTAAAGAATTCCTGCAGAATACTCTGTCAGAGATACTGGGTAAGCAAATTGGTGTAACTAAGGAAATTATTTTTTGACTATAATACAGAATTGGAATTGCCAAGACATAGTAAGACCTTGCTGAGTCTAAGTATAGTGCCAAAAAAGCTATTAATAGAAAATGGAAATCAAAGTCTAAACCAACTGTACTAGAAGTAGTGAATATAGTAACAGAGACAGAACAACTGGAATTGGGATCTTTAGAAAAGTATAGGAGCAAATTACATAGAAAAATGGGAATTGTGGGAACACTACATGGAAATGAGGAATGAGATTTAAAGGAAAACAGGGTGTGAATGAGTTATGATTGACTGACAATGACTGGATAGATTAAAAGTGATGTATAATGTTTGCAACTAAAATTATATCAATATGGTTTGTTTTCATTTATACTACCTCACCGTAATAAATTATCATACATTTTGTTTATTGTTATTTAACTGTACTTTGGTATTATAGATTCCTCTTGTTTGTATTTACTTTATTCTGTAATCTTCCATGCTGCTTTTATCCTACTTAGTATTGTGTCTGTATTAGAACTTCTTATTTCTAATCCTGTATTTTCTGTAATATGTCTTAAACAGATCACTATGCTTATATTGTTACTTGTGGAGCTTTTCTCCCCACGTCTCCGCTGAAAATGGGCTCCTAGCCCAGTCGGACATCATCCGGTTAACAAATGCAATAAATAAATAAATAAATATAAATGCGTGATTGCCTATGTCATACATGATAATTTAATAAAGATGCTTCTTGTTTAAAACAAAGCTGGCAAAACATTAGGGGAAAAATTCTCACAAATACTGTCTCCATGCAGTGGTAGGTATAAAAGCCTGACTGAAAGGAGTCCATTAGCTCAGTAACTATAAGGTGACTATTGAGGTCCTTATAGATGATTTTCTCAATTACTTTCCCCAGAAAGGGAAGTTTAGAGATTAGGCAGTAGTTATCAAAGATATTAGGATCCAGGGATGTTTTTGAGAGTAAGGAAAGCCATAGCTTCTTTTAGGGATGATAGAAAAAAAATCATCCCTCAATGATGAAACAAAGATCTGATAAACCACTTGTCCAAAAACATCAAGATAGCCATCACTACCCTTGATGGACATGGGTCCAGTCCACAATTGTCTGTCACAGTCACATACTTGAGATAATAGTAATGAAGTCAGCTTAACTGGGAATGTCAAACTCCATCCAAGATGTGCCAAGAAAAAAGACTAGCACAACAGTACTATCTGTGAGATCATTAGGCAGTGACCATTTTGCTACCAAAACACTGAGCAGAAGCCTCACACTGAGGTAGATAATGCCAGTGGTAAGACAGGTTGAGTTGCATAGCCTCTCCACCAATTGAAAAAAAGATATTAGTTGCTTAACTGACAAAGAGATCTCTCCAGACAGAAGTGCTGTTTTTTTTATGACAAATCTCGGCATGGTAAGTGGCAGAATACAAACTCAGATCAAGTCTGTTACTCCATAAGCCTGCAACATGCCACTGACACTTCAGCCTTAATAGGGTACATAACAAAGGAAAAAAAAGTTGTTTCTAAAATCAGGAAGCGCAACTCCCATAATGATAACAGCTCCCTAATTAAACTAAACAAGAAATTAAGAGGACTAATTAAGTCCAACAAGGCCAATTACAAGGTCAAGATAGCCGCATAGACTAAACTAAACAAGAAACTAAGACACTAATTAAGTGCAACAAGGCCAATTACATAGCCTCATAAGCTAAAGACAACCACAAGACCTTCGACAGCTATGTCTGTAACCTTGAAGGCAGCACACAGATGTGCTGAACCAGGGATCAGTGGTGCCACCTTCACGGACCATTGCAATATAGTGAATCAGATGGCTCACAAGTTCATCTCAAACTTAACCCACACCCTCTGCATCCCCCCTTGAAATACCTACTTGCATAAACTCCCCAGTTGGCCTTGTTGAACTTAATTAATGTCCACCATCAGGGAGCAGGCCCTGGTGGCACTCACTAAAGCCAAAAACACAGTCTCATTGGTCCCTGACGATATCCTAGGATGCCTCCTAAATAGCATGAAATATGACTTATCAGGATCATTTGAGTCACTTTTCAACTATAGCCTCAAAACCGGCTTTGTACCATGAGAATGGTGGACTGTAACTGTTATCCCACTTCCCAAGGCTGGACCATCAACTGATCCCAGAAACTACAGACCCATTAGACTGACTAGTCTAATATGCAAAGCCATAGAATAAATTATCATGGAAATGATTAACAAAGACACCTTCAGACAATGAACCCAACCCAGTTTGTTCATAGGTTCATAGGCAGGTACTAGGCTATCGGCCCAAGGGCCTAAGTAAGCCTAGCCAACAAGGTTCTCTGGCTTACGCCATCCAAGAAAGTTAATTTCCTGTGCCCCTGTTGAGCAAAGCCACAGAAGTGATCCCTGGGGGTGTATTTCCTATTTCCCATCCACTCATCAAGATTTTTCTTGAAGAGTGCTAATGAGGAACTTTGCTTGACATAGATGGGTAGCTTGTTCCAGAGTATAGGAAGTCTCTGGGATAGGAATTTATCCCTCCAGCATGTCCTGTTTATTGTGGTAACAAGGTTTAGGTCCCTAGAGCATGTGGCTTGGAGGGATTGGGATTTCTTTAGGTGTAGCATGTCCAACAGCTCTGGGTTTAATATAGCTTTATATGTTAGGCAGAGATCTCCTTGGAGTAGGCGATATGCTACAGAGTAAAGCTGGAGTTTTTTGAGACATCAGTGTAGGGCATCTGTTTGAGGCCAGTAATCCTCTTTGTGAGGTACTTCTGTGGCGTTTCCAGCTGCTGCAGATGTCTTGTGAGGTACATTCCAAAAGGAGCATTGCACTCTATAATGGGTCTAATGAGTGCCGAGTAGAGGGGCACAATGACATCTTTTTCCTGGATGAGAACCCTTTTGTGATGAGGTGTGCCACATAAAAGGATTTCCTGACTACTGTGGCGATGTGATTATCAAAGGAGAGACTACTTTCCACCTGGGTCCCAAGGTCTCTTATCACACATTCAGCATTAAGTAGACTGCTGTTTATGTGGTAGTTCATGGGTACAGAGTTTTTACCAAAGGGGATGACAATCAACTTTTTGGCATTGAGCTTCAGGCCATGCCTTTGACACCAGGCATCTGTCTCAGTGAGGCCCTTTTGTCCACATCATTTGGGGACTTGACTATGGCTCCTAGTTTGCAGTCATCTGCAAACTGCATTAGCCAAAGGCCTTCTATGTTAGCCTGTACTTCAGAGAAGTAGATACCAAACAGGAGAGGTCACAGGACTGAATCCTGTGGTACTCCACTTGTTACTTGTTTGAAGTCAGATTTGGAGTCTGCAACTTTTACAGTGTGGGTTCTGTCAGTGAGCCAGTTGGCAACCCATCTTGTGATGTAGGGATCTATACCTAGTTTAGTGAGTTTAGCTATAATTCCAGAATGGGGGATGGTGTCAAAAGCCTTGGCGAGGTCAAGATAGGCTGTGTGAACCACCTTACCCTCGTCTACGGCTTTGGTGACTGCCTCAAAGAAGTCAATCAGGTTCAGAAGGCATGATTTGCCTTTCAGAAACCCGAACTGGGTGGGGTCCAGAGTTTGGAGGTTACCAATGTCTTTGTTTATGAGTTCCATGATGATACGTTCCATGGCCTTGCAGACCAGGCTCATCAGGCTAACAGAGCGATAGTTCCATGGATCAGTGGTGGCTCCCCCTTTGTGGAGTGGGATAACTGTTGCTGTGCACCATTCAGTGGGCAGAAAGCCTGACATGAGACTATGATTGAACATAGTGCTTAGGTGGGGAGCAAGTTTATTTTGAAGTTTGAAGTTCGTGTAAAACGCAGCCTGGGAAGTTGTCCGGTCCCATGGATGCTGTGTTTTTGGTTTTAGAGAGTGCAGATTTTACCTGCATAGATGTGATTACAGGGACTCTGCGTTCTTCCTGTATAGATATGGGCCCTTTAGGGGTGAGGGGGGGGTAAAGTTAGCACTGAACCTATCTGCCAGGATATTGGCAATATCAGTTGGTTCTGTAATTTTCATGTCATTGTGCTGTAACTCAGAGCAAATCTGGGTGTTGCCACTGAGATTCTTGACATAGCTATAGAATGCTTTGTGGTTGCCCTTAGAATCAGTGGCGATTTTGTTTTCATAGCTAGCTTTGGAGGATCTTAAAGGGATCTCAGTTTCAGTTTCTTCCTTCTGTTGTAGAGTTTGTTTATGGCAGGGGACCACCAGATTGGTTCCTTTTTTTGGGAGGATAGCATCTTGGTTCTGTTTGGGATAGCACGATCCATGCACTCATGTAAGTGCTTATAGAGTGCATTTGTGTAGGATTCAGCAGTTGTGACTGTATTGTCCATCTGCATGGGTATCATGAAGTTCACCACTTCAGTCTTAAGAAGCATGAAATTGGCTTTGGAGAAATTTATTTACCGTGGTTTACTTAATGGTGGGTAGGGGTGGGATGCAGATATCTGGGGTGATTAGCTTATGGTTGGCTTTGACCGAGGAGTTGATTTCAGGTGTGGAACACCGCTCACTCATGTTGGTAATGACTAGGTCTAGGATATTGTTGCCCCTGGTGGGGGTGTGAATAAGTTGATCCAGGGCATTGGAATTTATGAATTCCAGAAAGCGTTAAATGAAGGAGTTGGTACATGAGTAGTTTTCCCAGTTAATGGTGGGGTGGTTGAAATTGCCCATTATTAGGGTGTTTGGTTGAACCCTAATATTTTCCAGTATATCAAGAAAAGAGGAGTGGGAATCCTGGAGCATGGTGAGGTATCTGTAACAAGCTACAATTTGGATTGCAGTTTTGCCCAGATTTAGTTGCACTTGGATAACCTCGGATGCATTATGCTGCACTACTAGCCTGGAGGTGTGGATATCCTTAATGAATATGGACACACCTCTGCCTTTGGTGTTCTGGTCCAGGTTCGATTGCTGAAAGGTGTGGTATGAGTTATAGCCTGGTAATGCAGGGGTGCTCTCTAGAGCCTTGAACCAAGTGTCAGTCACTGCACAGATATCGATGTTCTCCATTTTAAGGAGTGCCTTGAGTGAGTGCATTTTGAGATTTAGACTTCTATCATTGAGTAGCGCTACCCTCAGTTTTTGCTTGCCTGTTCCTGTTACGGTGGTGAATTTGTCATTTGAACCTTGCCTAAAAAAGGCACTATAGGGTCGACAAAAGCCTTAGCCAGTATCTGGAATCCCAGGGGCGACAGGTGTAGGCCATCTCTGGCAAAGCATCGTGGTCTTTCGACCATGTTGTCCTAGGCAGACAGATACTGGATCCCCTTAGAATGACACCAGAAGCTTAGCCAATTGTTGAAGTCAATCATTTTGTCATTGTACTGTGGTATCATTCTGGGCGATGGCAGGATGCTACTCAGGGCTAGGGTCATATCTGCCTGGGCTACAAGATCGGAGAGCTCTTCCATGTCTCTTTTCATGCAGTCCAGGGATGTATGTCTCAGGTCATTCACACCAACATTGACAATGACAGAGTCATATTTGTACTTGTTGCAGAGTGACCTGAGTGCATGGGTTATGTGGCGGATCCTGGCACCCAACAAGCAAATGACAGCAACCTTCTCCTTGTTTAGCCTGGTGAGTAGGACATCAGTGTGCTTAACTATAGAGTCACCTATGACTAGTGTATTGGGTACGTTTGTTTGCCTTATGGGCTGTGGTTTATTGGCACACTGAGTCTGTGGGCTATGTGTCATTTGGGTTGTGCTGGGGGGTGGAGGTTGCTTACATTTCTGCTTTGTCTCTGTCAAGAGAAGGCCATGACTACCAATGAGGAGAAAATAGTGCATACTACCTACCTGGACCTGGCTGAAGCTTTCAATACAATTCTCTACTCAGATATAGTTGACTAACTCACTGAACTGGGCATACAACCCTATATAACTCACTGGATTGCCAGATGGCTCATAGACAGGACCCAGGAAGTCAGGATTGATAAGCCCACCTCCACTAAGAGACCGGTCACCAATGGAGTACCTCAGGGCTCCATGCTGAGTCCGCTCCATTTGGCATCTACTTCTCTGAGGTAAAGGCTAATGTCAAAGGCCTTTGTCTGACCAAGTTCACCGATGACTGCAGAGTGAGAGCTATCATAGATTTCCCCCATGAAACAGATATCTTACAAGAGGGTCTAACACAGACAAATGACTGGTACCAAAGTTACAGAGTAAAACTCAATTGCAAGAAATGTGTTAAAGTGCCTTTTGGGAAAATGACTACCCAGGCTAATTACTTCATCAATAAGACACTCTTAATAACTGACCCATTCATCAGGGATCTGGGAACATATTCTGACAGTATCATCTTTGACCAATATATGGCCAATGTAGTGAGAAAATCATTCTATGTCACCCAACCTATAAGTAAGGGCATGGCATCCAAGTCCAAGGAAGTCATACTGCCACCTTATTAGACCCAGCATCAAGTATAATGCCCACTTTGGCATGTAACTGCCCAGTTACATGCAGTAGATGGAATGCCCACAAAGGTTCCTTACCAGGAGAATCCAGGGTATAAATACATTACCCTATACAGATCACCTCAAAGCCCTATCTCTATACTTGGTCTCCTATGGGATCTATGTCTTGCATACAAGGCATACTCAGATCCACTTCTGATGGACCTTTTGCACATCCACAAAATGAACAGCATCAAATCCACTAGATCCAAGGATATAAATTTTGCTTGCGACATAAATAGGACAGCTATGTGTCTCATACGATCCCCAAGCTCTGGAACAGGCTCCTCATCCATGTGTGGCAGTGTCCATCCTTAACTCTATTTAACCTTGACCAGTGGATACAGTGGATATAAAATTAGAAATTCACCCGGGGTTTGGCCCCCATATCTCTGATGGACAGAGGCATACAATAACTACGCCCAAACTAACATACTTCCCATAACCTTTAGAAAGTTCCTAACTAACGTACCCCCTCCTAATAAATACCCATGATACATAAGGACACAATTGGATTTGGTTGCACAGATAGGCTTATAAAGGCCATGGTGGTCATTTGCTCAGTAAATACCTGTGAATCTATGAACTTGTGCCCTTCTTATCCATGACCAAGGCATCTGGGAATTCACCACTATTACCCAAAAGGGAACGAAGGAAGGATTATGGTTGAAAAAAGCTGAGGACAGTTATGACTGATAGAATGATTTACCTTCAGTTCAAGATCAGGGATTATAATGCATTATAGGCCACAGCAAATTACGAAATTGTGAGACCAGCAGGCTGAGGTCCACCACCAGATCTTATGTTGTCACATCCATACAGAAGATCAAGTCTAAAGCATGACCAAATGTAAGAGTCACAGAGGTAATAACCTAAGCTAACAGCAAACCTCTCATAAAACAACTAAACTCTAAAGTCACTTACTCAGCATTGACCCAGATGCTGCAATTACGTAAAACTACTAAGTGATGATGGCCAATGACTGAGTCAACAAGACGTCAGTCATTTCTTATAGGAAAGAATTCTTTGTGCAGCCTGGGGATGCTAGATGAAGAAAAACATATAGTTTGATCCTGCAACTAAAACATGCTCAAAGGAGCTGGACTCTCTAGTAGCAACTTGAGCCAGCTCCAGCCTATCATCACCCCAAACAGCAGCCCTACATCCATTCTTAACCTTTTTTGAGCACATTCCAACAGCCCAGGTGGAATGTCTGCCACCAAATGGGGGATAACGTCCTCACCCAGCCAAGTCATCATCAGCATGCAATAAATCAGAGATTATCCCTGTCTTGTTTCAGATCAATCTTACATTTGCATAGAGTGACCTGAGCAGGGCCTTGGTAGGATGGGTTCCTGCCACCTGCTGCTGCTGTTAGAAAAAAGGAACACTGAGCAATATTATGATACCTATTGTATTTAGATTCCCCTAAAAGGGACCAGTAAGACAGTTCTATTTAATACAATGTGGGTCGTCTCTCTGCAAGTGGGGTGAAATTGGAAGACCAGCTTGAATGCTGGTGGGTTAAAGTGGTTGGATATTTAAGAAGCTTCAGCTTACTTTATAAAAATAAGTAAGTAATGCTGTATATTTTTAATGCGTTATATAAAAGTTATATGTATTTATTTAACATTATCAATGCTCACAGACTGATGGGTTCACAGGTCTAATTGCCAAGCTTATTACCAATTGGCCTCAAAGACGTCTGACGGTCATAACTACATATATCCACATATCTTCTCATTACCAAGATTTTGTTGAAGGAAATTAATGAATGACTTTGCGGACCGGAGTTCCGCTGTGGTGACCCCTAACCAAGAGAAGCCAAAAGACACAACAACTTGTTCTGATTAAGGGTAAGCTTACCTGATAACTTTGGAAGGCACTGTGTAATGTATGTTTCATTTTTTGTAATACTAACATTTGTTTTTAGTACTTAATTCCACAATCTGGTGTTAGCTGTCCCAGTTGTATGCTCCAAATGTAAACTTCCAAAGGAAATAAGATCAGACATTACCTTATACACTAAGCAGAAGTCACCTCTAAATAACATAAAAACGGAATATAATCTCACACACAATTTTTCCACAGTAGCATTTTCAAGTTTATGTTTTTTGACAATTGGAAATAAAAGATGTACTTCCCTTTCCATTCACAGGTGGATATTTAAGCACTGCATTTAACATCAGTAACATAACTTCTGGCAAAGGGCTTATGCCAGCTTGAAAATTCAAGTAATCCAAAATCCTAGGTTGATCCAATAAATGGTATTAAATCACATCTGTGTTCCAGTGTCTTTATGTTTTCTGTTAATGGATCAACAAGGCACTTCTTAACTTTTTTTTTCTTCCAATCAGTTTTGTCAGAATGAGTGCAGCAATGCATGACATGTACCACAGAATTTATGCATACTTTTTCAAATTATTTATTTATTCATTTTGTGCAAGGAGGCATACTAGATTTTAAAAAATTGGCATTATGGCATATTTGTAATAGCTGATAGCATATTTTGTCAAATAGCTTTATTTTCAGAACACCTCAATGGAAATACATATATATATATATATATATATATATATATATATATATATAAAGAGACATGGAAGAGCTCTCCGATCTTGTAGCCCAGGCAGGTATGACCCTAGCCCTGAGTACCATCCTGCCATCACCCAGAATGATAACACAGTACAAGGACAAAATGATTGACTTCAACAATTGGCTAAGCTTCTGTTGTCATTCTCAGCGGATCCAGTATTTGTCTGCCTGGGACGACATGATCGAAAGACCACGATGCTTTGCCAGAGATGGCCTGCACCTGTCACCCTTGGGATTCCGGATACTGGCTAAGGCTCTTGCCACCCCTATAGTGCATTTTTTAGGCAAGGTTCAAATGACAAATTCACCACCGTAACAAGTACAAGCAAGCAAAATCTGAGGGTAATGCTACTCAATGCTACTCAATGCTAGAAGTCTAAACTTCAAAATGCACCCACTTAAGGCACTCCTTAAAATGGGGAACATCGACATTTGTGCAGTGACAGAGACCTGGTTCAAAGCTCCAGAGAGCACCCCTGCATTACCAGGCTATAATTCATACCACATCTTTTGGCCACCTAAACCGGAATGAAGCACTAAAGGTGGAGGCGTGTCCATATTCATTAAGGATATCCACACCTCCAGGCTTGTTGCACAGCATAATGCATCCGAGATTATCCAAGTGCAACTAACTCTGGGCAAGACCACAATCCAAACTGTAGCTTGCTACAGACCCCCCACCATGCCCCAGGATTCCCACTCCTCATTTCTTGATACACTGGAAAGTATTAGGGTACAACCCAACACCCTAATAATGGGCAATTTCAACTACCCCACCATTAACTGGGAAAACTACTCATGTACCAACTCTTTCTGGAATTCATAAATTCCAATGCCTTGGATCAACTTATTCACACCCCCACTAGGGGCAGCAATATCCTAGACCTGGTCATTACCAACATGGGCAACCGGTGTTCCACACCAGAGGTCAATTCCTCGTTGGTCAGATCTGACCACAAGCTAATCACCCTAGACATCCACATCCCGCCTCCACCCCCAATTAGGGAAACCACCGTAAAAAAACTTCTCCAAAGCCAACTTCACACTTCTTAAGACAGAAGTGGCAAACTTCATGACACCCATGCAGACGGACAATAGAGGTATGACTGCTGAATCCTACACAAATGCACTTTATAAGCACTTACATGAGTGCATGGACCATGCTATCCCTAATAGAATCAAGATGCTATCCTCCAAAAAAAGGAAGCCAATCTGGTGGTCATCTGCCATAAACAAACTCTACAGCAGAAGAAAGAAACTGTTGCAAAAAAGAGTAAAATCCCATGACTGGAGGAACTCCCTGGTCAAACTCTGTAAGAAGCTGAGATCCCTCATAAAATCCTCCAAAGCTAGTTACGAAAACAAAATTGCCACTGACTCTAAAGACAACCACAAAGCATTCTATAGCTATGTCAAGAATCTCAATGGCAACACCCAGATCTGCTCTGAGTTACAGCACAATGGCACTAAATATACAGAACCAACTGATATTGCCAACATCCTGGCAGATAGATTCAGTGCTAACTTTACCCCCCTCTCACCCCCCTAGTGGGCCCATCTCTATACCGGAAGAATGCACAGTTCCTTTATCATGGCTGCTCAGGTAAAAAACACACTCTCCAAAGCCAAGAACACAGCATCCATGGGACCTGACAATATTCCAGGCTGCGTTCTACACGAACTACAGAATGAACTGGCACCCTACCTAAGCACCATGTTCAATCATAGCCTCACCTCAGGCTTTGTGCCCACTGAATGGCGCACCACAACAGTTATCCCACTCCACAAAGAGGGAGCCATGATGGACCCCAGGAATTACCACCCCATTAGCCTATTCTGAAAGGCCATGGAACATATCATCATGGAACTCATAAACAAAGACATTGGTAATCTCCAAACTCTGGACCCTACCCAGTTCGGGTTTGTAAAAGGCAGATCATGTCTCCTAAACCTGATTGACTTCTTTGAAGCAGTCATCAAAGCCATAGATGAGGGTAAGGTGGTTCACACAGCTTATCTAGATCTCGCCAAGGCTTTCGACACCATCCCCCACTCTGGAATTATAGATAAGCTCACTAAACTAGGTATAAAGGTTGCCAACTGGCTCATGGACAGAACCCACACTGTGAAAGTAGCAGACTCCAAATCCGACCAGACCAGTGACAAGTGGAGTACCACAGGGTTCAGTCCTGGGTCCTCTCCTGTCTGGTATCTACTTCTCTGAAGTACAGGCTAACACAGAAGGTCTTTGGCTAACAAAGTTTGCAGATGACTGCAAACTAGGAGCCATAATTGAAACTCCTAATGATGTGGACATGCTACTAAAGGGCCTAACTGAGACAGATGTCTGGTGTCAAAGCCATGGCCTGAAGCACAATGCCAAAAAGTGTATTGTCATCCCCTTTGGTAAAAACTCTGTACCCATGAACTACCACATAAGTGGTAGTCTACTTAACGTCAAAAGTGTGATAAGAGACCTTGAGAACCAGGTGGACAGTAGTCTCTCCTTTGATACTCACATCACCACAGAGGTCAGGAAATCCTTCTACATGGCTCACCTCATCACAAAAGGTTTCTCATCCAGAAAAAAAGAGGTCATTGTTCCCCTCTACTCATCACTCATTAGACCCATTATAGAGTACAACACCCCTTTTGGTATGTACCTCACAAGACATCTACAGCAACTGGAAACACCACAGAAATACCTCACAAAGAGGATTACCGGCCTCAAACAGATGCCCTCCGCAGACCGTCTCAAAAAACTCCAGCTTTACTCCATCGCATATCACCTACTCAGAGGCGATCTCTGTCTAACATACAAAGCTATGTCAAACCCAGAGCTGTTGCACATGCTCCACTTAAAGAAATCCCAATCCCTCCAAGCTACATGCTCTAGGGACCTAAATCTTGTCACCAGAATAAACAGAACATGCTGGAGGGATAGATTCCTGTTCCAGAGACTTCCCACACTCTGGAACAGACTACCTATCTATGTCAAACAGAGCTCCTCATTAGCACTCTTCAAGAAAAATCTTGATGATTGGATGGGAAATAGGAAATTCACCCCAGGGATCACTTCTGTGGCTCTGCTCGACAGGGGCACAGGAAAATAATTTTGGTGGTGAAAGCCAGGGGTACCTTTTTGGCTAGGGTTATATAGGCCCTAGGGCTAATAGCCTAGTACCTACCTATATATATATATATATATAAATATATATATATATATATATATATATATATATATATATTATGTATATAATACATATGCATGCATGTATATGTGTGTGTATTGGGAAAAGCTGTGATGCAAACTCCCATATGTTGACATCTGTTTTGTCATCACACTTTGGTTAATAAAACAGATGGTTGACAGATATGCAGCATCAGCAGTTCCCAGGGTTTTGGAATATTCCTCTTCTGCTGAGACTGTATGATCCCACAGTTGGTATATATAGCTAGCAGGTGGTTTGGTGGGTGTGGGTGGGCTTCAGCCCTGCAAAAAAAAAAAAAAAACATTTTTGGCTTATAGGTTCATAGTTGTTTACTAGGCTAACGACCACAAGAGCCTATTTATGCCTAGCCATGCATCCCAAATCTCTGACAAGTTCTGCTACCCTTGGTAAGTGTAAGCATGGGCTTGGGAGAAGAACCATTTACAGGTTACCTGTGTCTGTTACAGACATAGGTGCCAAACCAGGGCTGAATTTCTGGTTTCCCATCCAATTGTCCAAGTTACACTTGAATTGGATTAGGGAGGAACTCTGCTTCACATGGACGAAGAGCCGTTCCATAGATGCCGTAGTCTCTAGGATACATACCTATCTCTTCAGCAGGTCCTATTTATATCACAGGCAAGGTTTAAGTCTTTAGAATGGGTAATTCTGATGCTGTTTGTTTTGTGGATATGCAGGATGTCCATCAGAGTGGGGTCTGACAATGCCCTGTATGCCAGGCATAGATCTCCCCTCAAAAGCCTGTATGAGACAGAATACAGGGATAGGGCCTTGAGGCTGTCTGCATAGGGCATATTACTTACGCCCTGTATTATTTTAGTGAGGAACCTCTGTAGACATTCCAATTGTTGGATATGCCTGGTTAGGTACATACCAAAGGGGGCATTGTACTCAATGAGAGGTCTGATGAATGCCGAATACAGTGGAACAATGACTTCTTTGGACCTAGATGCCATACCTTTCTTTATAAGTTGCGCAGCATAGAATGATTACCTCACTACTGTAGACACATGATGGTCAAAGGCTAGATTACTCTCTATGTGTGTCCATACGTCCCTGACTATTGGATCAACTCTAAGGGGTGTGTTGTCAATATGATAGTTACTTGGGATGGATGACTTCCCAAAGGATACTATTATGCATTTCTTGGCATTTAGTTTTAGTCCATAGCTCTGACACCAGTTGTTTGTCTGTCTGTGTCAGCCCCTTCTGTAGAACATTTGTGTTAGTGTGAGATTCAACGACAGCTCTTAATTTGCAATCATCTGCAAATTTAGTCAGCCAGAGACTACTGACACTGGCCTTGACTTCTGAGAAGTAAATGCCAAAAAGGAGCGGTCCAAGGACTGATCCCTGAGGGACTCCACTTGTGACCTGCCTCTTTGTAGAGGTGGACTCCCCAGTTCTATCTTCCTGGGTCCTGTCTGTGAGCCGTTTTTTTTGTAAATTTGTTAAATTTATTTGCATGTTCAGAAGGTATTCCTTGGTGGCATGCATAGTGAAGTGTTGACATGCTGACATTTGCTTTGTTGATCTTTTGTTGTCAGTGTTAGCAAGACTGACATCTGGGTATTTCAATTATTTTACATATATGTGTGTGTATATATAAAAATGTATTTGGATGCACTGAAGTTAATCTAACCTTCAGTAGATCAACAATAAAAACACTGATCACAAAAACTTGAAAAAAAGGACTGACACTGTAAAGCACATACTCTTAGCATATGTAAAAGAAGCCCCCCGGGAAGGGGCATATTCCTTACCCCCGAAGATTGTTGATCTCCTGCACCTGTTGACCATCTGTTTTGTCCACAAACGTGTGTCAACAAAAAAGATGTCAATATACATGGAAATTTTTACATAGATCTTTTTATACACCTTTGATGATGAATAAAATTAATAATAAAGATAATCTATGTAAGAGATGTAATGTAGAAATTAATGCTGACTGGGCTCATATGTTTTATGACTGTATGAAGTTGAAAGAATACTGGAAGTCAATTAATGAATTTTTGCAGGCTCTTTTTACAGATAATTTCATTATTTCTAAGTCTCTTATATTATTCAACACACCTGTACCTCAATGTGTTAAAAAGATTAAGCTTCCCTTGTTATGGTCTATCCTAGCAGTGGCTAGGAAAATAATAACTAGAAATTGGATTTCAGATACACCTCCTTCGTGCAATGAATTTAAAAATGTTATGAATATAATGTGTCATATGGAAATAAGCACAATTAGAATGAGAACAACTAGAAAAACATCACATTTTATTGTATGGGATAATTTACAAAATTTGTTAAAAAAATTCTAATTTCAATAGCACAGTATTTTAGTTTAATTAATTGATCTGATTGTAGTGGATGTCTTTGTAAATACTTTAGTTGTTTTGTTGAATATTATAATAATACCTATTTTTAATTATTTGTATAAAATTGTTATGATATTTCTCTTATATGTTAAAACAATAAACTTGTTTTGAAAAAAAAAAAAAGATGTCAATATCTGTATAAATATATATATATATATATATATATATATATATATATATATGTATATATATATGTGTGTGTGTGTGTGTATATATTTTTTTATATATATATATATATATATATATATATATATATATATATATATATATATATATATATGGGTTACCATTAGTACATCGACAGCCCATTCCATTGAAACCGACTTCACCGACATGGCAGATCATCGACAACTGAAGAGCTGATGTTTTTCCTTTACCCCCGAGGCAGTGCGTTCTCGGAGTCGGAATAATTATGAAGGGGGGTGGGGAGTGTAGCCTCCCACATAGTTGGCTTTGTTTTGTTGGTGGTTTTCGATGGGTGGTGGCCAAATGGTTACTTACTGTTTGGAAAACGTTGGCTCTTCAGTTGTTGATGATCTGCCGTATCGGTGAAGTCGGTTTAGATGGAATGGGCTGTCGATGTACTAATGGTAACCCATATATATATATATATATATATATATATATATATATATATATATTTTTTTGCAATACAGAAAATTGCCCTAAAATATGCCCATTCTTGAGCTAGAGGGCTGGGACTCACTTGTAAGAGCATCTTCTTTCTGGAAATTAACACATAATTTCAAGTATCCTAGTTGCATTCCAGTTTATCAACAAACAATCAGACATAAATTATGTTGTCATAATCTTCCAATCCAGGGCATGTAAAAAAAAGACAGTGAATAATGTTACATCTGAAGTTGCCTTGTTCATAGACTTTAGATGTAGGCCCACAGGTTCATGTGCTACTACCAGGGTCACAGTCTTAATGTTAACTCTTCCAGTGCATTCCATTTTAATACTTTTATTAGGCAATGTTTTCAGAGTAACAGGACAGGGAAGCTAAACTGATATGTGCAATTCAGGAGAACTGACAGGATATACTCTCAGCCTTTAGTCGCAATGACTTTAGCATATGGAAATTAATCTTTTTTAGAGACAGACTAAGCACTTAATTATTTCCTGAACATCTATGCAGAGAAACAAATTTTCAAGTACATTTGTCTTTGCTTCATAATTTATAGCTACCCATCTGTCTACTTTCTTCCTAGTTAAGTACTATGTATTCAAAACCGGATGCATTTGCCTGTACTGCCTGCATTTTTAAAACTGTCTCTTGAGGAAATCACGTTTCTTTAGACAGTGTAATTATAGCTGCAAGATGTTCATGTCACAATATTCTTTTGTTTGAAATGCAGCTTTATTAAGTTTCACAGCTACTAACATCACTAAATTATTCACATTTCGATTGCTATACAGTACAACAAAGGAAAGGGAACAGAAAATATAATTTGCTAGAGTTTTGTAATGGAGAGAGATCACTGAATACAATACCATGTTTCTCAAAATATAAGCTTACCAGTTCTAATTACAACCATGTAATGAATAAATAATAAAAGTCTTTAATATTCCTAATTATGTCAACATATTTAACTGAGTTTAGAAAACACTTTCCATGTTTCCTAATAAAACATAGCCCAAGGGATAAATATCGACCTTAGACTAATAATCCATGGTATGACCAAATAATGGATTCTTGAAAATGACTGCTGATTAGAGCCATAATTAAGAGTCAAGATAAACAAATATAAATTATAATCAATTAAAAAGCAGCACAAACAAGGTGCTGATATACACAAATGTAAAACAAATGCATATGAATGAATTTGTGGCAGGTGTCTAATAAATTAAACAGTCTTGAACTTGTAGTGGAGGTGGAATTCTCTGCTCCTTTACATTGTGTAGCTAAGTGCTCAAAGAGAAATGGGCCACCCTAGTTAATTCTGTCAGCTTTTGAATTAATTTCTCTGCCAGACTTCTGACTATCCTAGAGAAGTGAACCGCACAGCTAAATGATTTTCATTTCATTACGGTCAGATGTTACTAAGCAAAAGTGGTTCAGAGTTGCCATGCTAAAATGTATTAATAGAGATTAGACACTGAGCTAAATGTACATCATCCACCTTATTGGAGAATGAACGTTCTCTAACACAGTGTTACTGTACAGGTAAAGACTGTTAAAAGACAAGCGTATCAAGCTACCGCCAGGCACTAACAAAAAAAAAAAAGGAAAGAAAGAAAAAGCAAACAACTGCTCGTCTTTACTCTCTAAATGCAGCTTTACTGTTTAGCATGTGTAAAATAATGACAATAATAATAATAATAAAGGGTAAAAAAATACTTAACTAGCATAAGTATTTGTATCAGCAGTTACAAGGACTTGCAATTTCACTTATCCCTTGCTAACTGCAGTACAAAAAGCTACATTTAGCAAGGTGGAAAAATAAAGAAAAAATGCACTAGAGAGTTTGTGTGCGTGTGCATGCATGTGTGTGTGTGTGTGTGTGTGTGTGTGTGTGTGTGTGTGTGTGTGTGTGTGTGTGTGTGTATGTGTGCGCGCACGCGCACGCATGTGTGTGCGTGAGACAGAGGGAGGGAGGGAGAGAGAGAGTTACACAGATGGAGAGAAGCATACCTCTCAACTTCTTTGCTCAAGAATTGTGTGATCAAAAGAGGAATGCATCAACACACATTATCTGAACAAGAAGTATGAAACTATAATTTATAGCTTTATTGAGTAATTGTAATATTCAGCAATTTATCAGGAAATGAAAGAGACAAATCATGGACTTTCTGCAAAATCACGGGCGGCTGATTGGGAATTGCAATATTTTACTGTATGATTTGATTTCCATTCATTTGATAGTCAGTCAAGAAAGTGGCTGTAGTTAGCGTGCAATTCCTTGTAACTGCTATTACAGATACTTTTGCTACTTGAGTAATTATTTTTACCTTTTTATTACTACTACTATTATTATTATTATTATTATCATTATTTTATACTCAATAAACAACAAAGCTGAATTTAGACACTGATTTAAAATTGGCAACTGTTTGCCTTTTTTTAGTCCCCTGTTTCATGGTACATTAATTTGTGCGGTGTGTGTGTTTATTTATTACTGCATCTTATTTATTATTTACTTATTATTTGATAACCATGAAGGTTTACTGGTCCAAAGACCCTTTTCAGCCACAAACTGGGTTCAGAAGCAGTAAACAGAGCATGTAAACTTAAGTTATGCACTTCGAATATAAGAGATTTTTAAGCTTATACAGCTGACAAACATTAGACGGTTAATATACACTTATTAATCATTTTTTATAAAGTAAATGTTGAACAGCTGTTATGCATTTCTAATAAACTATCAAGTTTACATAATGTTTTATGAATTTACATGAGCTACAAAACAGTTTGGCTACAAGAGATTGCTTCTTACAGTTTTAAAGCTGAACTTCCTTTCAGAAATAAACATCAAATGGAAGCAAGTTAACCAAAAACAGAGATTACAGACACAGGCCTAGAGACTAAGAAAACACATGGGTAAGAAAGTTAAATGGCAAAGGAAAACAGTTGAGAGACTTATGCAATTTTAGAATTTTAAGCCTTTTAAACAGTTTAACCATTATCCTCGAAGCATTTACAATCAACTTCCCTCTAGAGGTGCTCAGAGAGAGATTTCTTAAATTAAAACACCAAAAAGGAGTAAGAGTGTGGAAATAAAACTCAGACTTAAAAACCAGTTCACACGAGGCAAAATAGGAACCAAGACCAAAAAGAATCTTGTTTATTAAGCAACCATATTTCTTAAATTTAGAAAGACTACCTTGATGCCTAGTCTCAGATAGTAGTCTGTTCCGGAGAGCAGGGCCTGTTTGTGAGAAAGCTCATTTACCAATGACTGTTTGAAATGAGGGATGGTGATACTAAGTTATCCTGTGAATTCCTTAGCGAATAAGACTGTTCCCTGAGTGGGAGTTTTCATAGCAGACAGTAGTCATCATTTAGAATGTTATATAGTAAGGCACATCGAAGATAAGTGGACCTTTCAGTAATGGGTAGCCACTTTAGGTCATTTAAAAGGTTGTATTGGTTTATATTTGTGTCAGCAAGTAGGGTAAATCTGGCAATTTTATTCACAGGACTTGAAGTCTTTGCAAGTTATAACTAGACTAAATAGAGTGTAAAGAAAGTATAGTTACATAGTTATGTATGAAAGAGAGTGTGTGTGTGTGTGTGTGTGTGTGTGTGTGTGTGTGTGTGTGTGTGTGTGTGTGTGTGTGTGTGTGTGTGTGTGTGTACTGACATTAAATGCTTGTACAGCTTATATTTTGGATGTAAAATACTTCCTCCAACAACAATTAAATATGTCATAGCAACTGAAACAATAGGTGGAGAAAATATTTTATATCAAAAATATAGAAAATGTATATACTAATAAAAAAGCAAATATGAAACAATTTAACAAACAGCCCATTGTCTAAGTGCAATAATGCCCTTCAGGGTGGGTGTTATTGTGGAAGTAACTTTGTTCCACTGGTGTAGGGTTCCTCTTCCTGTGCTGTTGGGTCTCACAACACCCTTGGGTGGGTGTTATTTCCCCATTAACAATCACCCTGTCAGGCATTATCACTTGCATATATAGTCATTCATTTGCAAAGAAGACACAGTATATTTGGCATATGTCATTCTTTTAACATCCTGCTCCATATTTCTTTCCTCTGTGCTCTTTTGCTGGTCTTACCAAACAACTAAGTCTGTTGGCCTATGATATGAAATGCAACACAACCACGTGAAATGCAATAAATAATCCATTATCATCTGTGAAGAACCATACAGATACACAAGGACATTTTACATATGTAAACAATGCAGTGCTGAAAGTAATAGTTAATCTGCATGAAATACATTCCTACAGCATATCAAGATGGTATTTTTAAACTACTTCATCTGTTGTTACAAACATTTTTAAATGCCCAACAGGTTAAGTTCTTGGCAAGTCACACTGCCTATAATGCTACCTGCTATAATCTCCCAACATGTGTAAGTTTTCTTTTCATTTAATGTGATGTCCCTATCTCACATTACAATTCCCAGTACTGTGCTATCTGCTGCCTAGCTGTGCTATTCACTAGCTTATTTCCTATTTACTAGCTTATAACATACATGCAGGCTATCTGCTATACCATAATGAGATATTCTCCAAAAGCTATACATTACCTGAAATCCTGATAGCATGAACAATCACAACATAACAAAGATCTTGTGGGCTATCTCAGGGTCATAGCTAGATCAGTTTGAATACTGCACAACTGCCAGATACCAAGACAGTCATCCCCTCCCATCCTGAAGTTGAGGACTCAAAAAAAGTCATACAAAGCTGCAGCAAACAGCTTATTCAGGATGTTTGCTACAATTATTAAGATGCACTCATACTAAAAAGCAGCTACTTTAACACTAGATCGCGTTCTTGATCAATCCACAACTCAGCTGCACTGCACATCATGCCCCCAACAACTTCCACCTGTGCCAACAGCCCCCTTCACCCCTAGACCATCTGAGAAATTTTATAAGAATTGTCAGTCAAGTAATAAGACTTCAATTTATAGATATAATATTGTCTCAGTGCTTTGGGATTACTCCAATTTCTCAAGCAATTCATATAAAAGTTCCATTTCACCTCTTTAGAAACAGCCTACTGTTTAACCTAACGTCATCTAAAGTTTGAAATAGAACACAGCATGGTAATAACTCTTAAATTAACTTACTTAAGGAACTTTTACGAGGACGGCATGAAAGAAAGCTTGCCTGAACTGACAAAAGATAATATGACTCATCATACACTTGGAATCTCAAGGGTCATAATAATCTGGAGTCATTATTATAATAATACTGAGCTTAGCAGCTTTCTTACACAGCAACTTCCTATAATTATAGGAGAGGTGTCAGCAGTTCTGTGTAAAGTTTTGTATTAAGAATTTAAGAACAAGGCCAGGATCTCTAAAAGCTATTAACTTCTTTTCATTCTTTACTTCGCTAACTTGTTTTACTCAACAGAAGAATTAAGTATGAACTCGAGGTATAACATTAGAGAGATGCATTATAAACTTTTAGAAATGCTACTTTGCCTTATTAACAAATTATAGTGATACATTATCTCTTTGTCCAACAATTGTACATTTCTTAACTGAAGATTTGTACTTGTGTTAATGATATAGATAATTAAATTATTTGAGAAATCGCTTTTAGTATTCATGTCTACACTATCTGGAACTTTATAGATTTACCAGTTCATCAACAGTTTTATTCTTAAATGGCCGAAAATCGGGATTATGCTTGAAGTCAAAGCTGCTACATGGGAAGCTGTCAAAACTGAAGTTATCATGACAGCAAGGAACAAATCGTGGAAAATCTGGCTCTATGATAAACTTTTCCAAAATCTTCAAAACTACTACCAGCTGAGAAATCTAGCAAAACAAAATTAACTACTTCTGTAATCTTCAATATGACCAGCAAAATAAACCTAACCAACTCTAGTACACACTAAATCACCTCCTCAAGCCAGGTAAGGCCATGCAATCCAATCTATCGCCAAGCCACACAAACACAACAGATGAAAACACTTTATATCTGCAAATGCATGCAAAGTTTAGAAAGACACAAAGTCATAAAATATCATGATTTGCAGGCAGAAATGAGAGCAATGTGGAAGAAAAATACCCAGACAGTTCCAATAGTAGTAGGAGCAGTGGATCTCATAAAAAATGAATTTACAGACATATTTAGATATGCTACTAATACATGTAACTTCGTATGAATTGCAGAATGAGCCAGTTCTAAGCACACTGCATGTGCTGCAAAGAACACTTTTGGCTAACATTAAAGACTGAATAAACACTAATTTCACAAACTGTAATAATACCCTGACTTAGGAATGGAGTCTTCTCCTGTCATGGTGCCTGAAACTCAAAACACTTGGAGAAATTAAACCGACAAAATGCTTAGAAACATAACAGAACACTAAACAGTCACCTGTGTAATAGTAAGGGAAGTGTTCACCACAAAACAAATACCAATGTGCAGAAACTGAACAGCAGATAAAGACTGAAATTGTAAGAGGACCAAAAAAGCACATTTAATTTGAGCCAGAAGACACACCAATTTGTGAAGTAGTGCAGCTGCAAGGAAAGGCATCAGATCTCTAAAATTTACATCTATTAAAACAAAATATGTTCACAGGAACATGACGAGAAGCAACAGAAGCACATAATATATAATAGTATCAATGCAGATACAGAGGGCAGAACAAGACTAATTGTTCACTTTTATTAGTCATCTCTAACTTAAACTGACTGTAAAAATATAACAGCTAGAAGTTATATGGCAAGTGCACCAAGGCCACAGTAAAAAAGAAAACCATCACAGGCCTAATAACCACATCAACAGCTTAATAAACAAAAACATTGTTGCCAATATACATGTCATAATTTAGACAATTGGCCAACATTGGTGGGAAATACCCTAGGGGAGTAAAGTGGGACAGTCAAAATGGACAAGAAAAATGCAAGCAAGAGCAATGGGTATGCCACTCAGACAGCTAATCTAAACATAAATGTCATTACTGCAATGTGCAAAATACAAAGAGGCCAACACACACACACACACACACACACACACACACACACACACACACACACACACACACACACACACACACACACACACAAAGTGTATATAAACCAAATGATAAAAAGGTCACATAGACAATATTTAGTAAAAACTGCAAGAAAAACCTAGAAAAGCTAGAGTTTTCACTGTGATACTTTCAACCTTCTTTAAAGGAGGCCCATACAATACATACAAATGATTCGTACAGGACATCAAGTGTTTAAGCTACACAGCTTCTGAATGCCCATGACTTTGTACTTATTAAGTATTTATGGATACATTCAGGCCAATAAAGCCAAACCCCATTCACTGTGTGTATGCATGTTTTTTTTTACTGATCTCATAAGCAGAGCATAAGTGGATAGTTTGACTATACTTCGGAAACACAGGGTTTTTAAACCCAGGTGATGCCATTAACATTACTGCACCTACAACATATCCCAACTAACATCCAATCAAAGGGTTTGGCTTTATTTGCCTGAATGTATCCATAAAGACTTAAAAAGTAAAAAGTCATGGGTATTCAGAACCATGTAGCTGAAACATTTGATGTCCTTAAGAGGTCTTTTCCATATATCCCATGGGCCTCCATTACAGGAGGTTTAAGGTATCACAGAGTGAAACATGTAGCCTGGCTGGATTTTTCTTGCAGTTTTTAATATGTGTATATATATATATATATATATATATATATATATATATATATATATACATATATGTATATCTACTTCACATTTCTAAAAACTCAAAATACTGAATTTCATTTGACTGAGACCAGAATACCTAATTTTCAAAATACTGAAAAGTTATTTGACTTATTCTCATTACAGTGAAAGCTTACAATGCTGAATTTCAAAATACTGAATTTTAAGACATAGACATGCACACTTACAACACCAATGACTAACTCTTTCCAAAACTTAAAAACTACTTACCTACCCGCTTAACAGAAACTAGATGATATAAAACCAAACTAGGTGGGAGGCTAAGCCCCCCACACCCGCCAACTATATATACTAACTCCAGGATTGCACTACAGTGGGGAAAAGGGCATACAACTTTTACTCGCGTTACAGTATTGTACACACTGCCACTACTACTGAGAGCGCACAAAACATCCACCATATTATTTTAGATACTGCCCATAAAAATGTAAACATACACATACCCACATTTAGAAACACTACAACACTACTTTAAACACTACTATCTGTGTTACAGTAATGTTTTTGTTTATCACAAGCGAGTCACAGGTGAAGGAAAACATCACATCTATGGCTTAAAATTCAGTATTTTGAAATTCAGCTTTGTAAGCCTTCAGTATAATGACACTCAGAGAAATGAGTTTTCAGTATTTTGAAAATTAGGTATTGTGGCCTCAGTAAAATTAAATTCAGTATTTTGAGTTTTTAGTCATATGAAGTAGACCATATACACACACATATATATATATATATATATATATATATATATATATATAAAAACAAATTTTACACTTAAATATATATATATATATATATATATATATATATATATATATATATATATATACACACACACATATATATATATATATATATATATATATATATATATATATATATATATATACTTGTGTATAAAATGGGTCGTTCATTCACTGAACAAAACTAACATAGAACGTGCTAATACTCGAACATTAAAACTCAAATGTTAATATTGCTGCTTATTTTCAAAAGTAAAATCATCAAATGGCCATAGTTAGCCAGCATCACAAATGTCCGATGATGATGCATACCTTGTCAAACAAAGTGGGGGTTGCACACCCCTCAACCCCCCCCAACTACATATATACCAACTCCGAGATCACACTACAGTGGGGAATAGGGTAAATTTATAAAAGGGTTAGTTTAGCTTACCTTATCCATAGTGGTACTTCCTGGTTGTTGGCCAACTATGGCTATTCGATGATTTTATTTCTGAAGATAAGCGTCTTTGGTAATATTAATGCTTTAAGTTTAACGTTCAAGTATTAGCCATTCGATCTTAGTTTTATTCGATGAATGAACATAGACCCATATATGGGTCTATAGTAGAAGATTGAATGTTTAGGTGATTGAACACCTAAACATTGATCTTCTAATATCGAAAGCAAAAAACGGTGAACGGACGATTTAATGCAGGGAAAGATTTCCCCTGCTCATTCGCCAGATTTTGCCATTTCTTATATTGTAGAGCAATCTCGGAGTTGGTATATTTAGTTGGGGGGGGGGGGAGGCGAAGCCCTCCACTTACTTTGGATGTAAAGTTTTGTTTTAGTGGCCAAAGGACGTGTTTCCCTGAGACTTTCGCTGTTTGCAGATTTGATATTAGAAGATCGATGTTTAGGTGTTTGATCACCTAAACATTTGATCTTCTAATACAGACCCATATATATATATATATATATATATATTTATATATATATATATATATATCTATCTATATATATATATATATATATATATACACATATGTGTGTGTGTATATATATATATATATATATATATATATATATATATATATATATATAGTGGATATAAAAAGTTCACACACCCCTGTTAAAATGCCAGGTTTTTGTGATATAAAAAAAGACCACAATAAATAATTTCAAAACTTTTCCCACCTTTAATGTGACATATAACCTGTACAATTCAGTTGAAAAACAAACAAATCCATTAGGGAAAAAAATATGAAAAATAAAAAATGTACAATATGCTGGTTGCATAAGTGCGCACACCCTTAAACTAATACTTTGTTGAAGCACCTTTTGATTTACTTACAGTATTCAGTCTTCTTGGACAGGAGTCTAGTAGCACTGCAGATCTTGACTTGACAATATTTACCCACTCTTCCTTGCAAAAGTTCTCCAAATCTGTTAGATTGTGAGGGCATATCTTGTGCACATCCCTCTTCAGGTCACCCCAGAAATTTTCCATTGGATTTAGGTCTGAGCTCTGACTGGGGCATTCCAAAACTTTAATTTTCTTCTGGTGAAGCCATTCTTTTGTTGATTTGGATGTATGCTAGGGGTTATTGTCATGTTGAAAGGTGAAATTCCTCTTCATCTTCAGCTTTCTAGCAGATGCCTGAAGGTTTTGGGACACACGTTACTGGTATTTGGAACTGTTCATAATTCTCTCCACCTTGACTAAAGCCCCAGTTCCAGCTGAAGAAAAGAAACCCCAAAGCATGATACTGCCTCCACCATGCTTCACCATGGGGATGGTGTTCTATTGGTGAAGCGAAGTGTTGTTTTTTCGTCAAACGTACCTTTTGGAATTGTGACCAAAGAGTTCAACCTTGGTCTCATTAGACCATAACACATTTTCCCACATGCTTTTGGGAGACTTGATGTATTGTTTTGCAAATTGTGGCCAGGCCTGGATTTTTTTCTGTATAAGAAAAGGCTTCCATCTTGCAACTCTACCCCATAGCCCAGACATATGGAGAATACGGGAGATTGTTGTCACATGTAGTACACAACCAGTACTTGCCAGAAATTCCTGCAGCTCCTTCAGTGTTGCTGTAGGTCTCTTGGCAGCCTCCCTGACCAGTTTTCATCTTGTCTTTTCATTACTTTTGGAAAGACGTCCAGTTCTTTGTAACATTACTGTTGTCCCATATTTTCTCCACTTTTTGATGACTGTCTTCACTGTGTTCTATAGTATATCCAATGCTGTGGAAATTTTATTGTACCTTTCTCCTGACTGATACCTTTCAACAATGAGATCCCTTTGATGTTTTATAAGCTCTCTACGAACCATGGCATTTGCTGTAGCAGGCAACTGAGTAAATGTCAGGAAAATCCTACCAAGACAGCAGAACTTTATTTGTGGTTAATCAGAGTGCCTTTAATTGATGACAGGTGTGTACCCAAGAAGGCTGCTGTGATTAAATTATGAAGTGCTTCAACAAAGTATTAGTTTAAGGGTGTGCACACTTACGCAACCAGCTTATTGTATGTTTTTTATTTTTTATATTTTCTCCTAACAGATTTGTTTGTTTTTCAATTGAATTGTACAAGCTGTAGGTCACATTAAAGGTGGGAAAAGTTTTGAAATGATTTATTGTGGTCTAATTTTTTTTATATCACAAAAACCTGGCATTTTAAAAGGGGTGTGTAAACTTTTTATATCCTCTCTCTCTCTCTATATATATATATATATATATATGTATATATATATATATATATATATATATATATATATATATATATATATATGTATATATATATATATATATATTTATATATATATATATATATATATATATATCAAAATATCAGTTTTATGTCATTTGATCAAGTAAAAACTGTTCAAACATATACCAATAAAAAATAAGGCTGAAACACAGGTAATAAAAAATCAACAAGTAAACACTGAACAAGTGTTTTCTGCAGGGGAGAGAAGCCCTTCCTGCACCCCCACCTTTTGTTTAAATATGGCAACTCTCAGATCACACTACAGTGGAGAAAGGGCAAATTTCCCATCCCATTATACCATGATTGTGCACTAAAACATACCAGTATCTTGCAAACAGCTGAATAGTCTAATGCTTGTGCCACCATTTTTATCCATTCAACCATCTAAACTATAAGAACAGGACTTTTCCCCCACCCCCATCTTATTATCATCATCTGTATTTCATTTGGCCAAAAGAACAACTTTTGGAAACTATCAGAGTTTTGAAATAAGGGGGTATAGTCGAAAAAATCTGAATAGACAATAATCACCAAGTATTGCAAGAATGGCAGAGCAGAAGTAGACCTACATATTCTGATGATATGCATACAGCTGAACTACAAGTTGCTAGTAGAGATATAACTACTAGATACACTATTAGAAATAACAGACATATAAATGGAACAAAGGACATGATAAAAATGCATTGACATATATTAAAAGGTGTAGAGACTCTGATAAAGAGTAATGTTATAGATATTGCACCACATTTTGGTTATAGAAAGGCAGCTAATTTAAAGCAGAAAGTATGCTATAAATACCAACAAGACCATTCACTGGGTACTGGAAACAATCAAAGAAAAAGACCTTCCCTGTTATATTTGTTTTTTTCTGTAAATATATAGAAAAAGACCAAATAATATTTTTGTACGACCAACTATTAAGATGAAATTTATGTTTAATGTGTTAGCTACCTATAAAATAAGAAATGTTGTGTACCTTGCATCTTGCAATGACTGTAGGGCATTTTATGAAGGAATAACAAATCAAAAATTAAAAGGAAGAATTTGTAGTCACAGATGTAAGAAGGAAAGTACAAACTAATGCCTTATATGAGCATACTGAATCAAAAGGAAAAGAACATTGCTTTAATTTTATGGTTCTGCAAGTAATAATTAAACCCGCTAAAGGTAGAGATGTTGTAGCAAGAATAGAAAGTGTAGAATATAATCAGATAAATAAATTGCATGCAGATGTATATCCTGGTTTGAATGGAGCAGTTATCACAAAACCAGTACTGAAAGTATTGCAGCAGAGATAATGAAAAAAGAGGTATTGTATCATTATAAGAATGCTCCTTAGAGGTAATCATGTGATTAATCACATCTTATTAAAGACTGTGTTTGAACTTTTGAAAATGACCTGAGTAAGCATTTTTTGTGAAAACCTAAAGTTAGTCAATGATTAAAAGTTTCTATCCATGCTTTATTTTGAGCCTGTTTTGTTGCTTAGAATTTAAATTTTTTATCGGACTCAGCATTTAGGTTTTCTGTTTCTGTTTCAGATTTGAATGGGTAACATCACCATTGTTGAAAAGGGTGATGTTTCTGCTAAAGGAAACACAGTGGTTAAGTGCACAGTACTGCATGACAGACAAACATACATTACAGTAGGAAATCATTGCTAGATTCAAACCACCTAAGTATTTGGGTCATGCAGTTTAAAGAACACTTTATCAACACTATGTGTCACAGGATAAGTCATACTGCAACTCTAAGGTAGTTCATTTTAAAAGCATGATATAATCATTGTGTTTCCAAAGCTGGGTATTGCTGAAGATAAGAAAATATACAGGGTGGCCTTGTGCCATTGAAAATATATCTCCTAAATGGAAGTTTACACAAGGGGTTTTGGCAGGGAGCCAACTGTACATGACAGTTTGCACAGTCACACTATTTGAGCAATGCTGGATTCAAACCCTCTACCTATCTAGTTACACAATCTATAGAACACAGTATTAACCTTAGGTGTCACAGGAAAAGTCTGGCATTTACAGTGAGAGAGTACACTTTTGAAAGGATTACCTCATCAGTATGTTGCAGAGAAGATGTTTGCAGTAAAACTGGGCTAAGGGAGTCCTCTCCCAGTTTAAAATTTCCCCTCAGTGGACGTAGATACAGCATGTCTGTTGATGAATCTAAACATACCTGATATTTAAGCACACACAGGTTTACCACCATGAGATTTGAACCTCCTTCCTATGTAGGTGACAAAATCTAGAGAAAACAATATTAACTGCAAGCACCACAGGAGAAGTCTGACTTTTATAGTGAGAAAGTGCACTTATGAAAGGATGACTTCATCAGTGTGTTCCAGAGAATATGTTTGTGGTAAAAGTGGTATAAAGAGAAGGATGAGTGCTTTCCTAGTTTAAATTCTTATCCTGAGTGGAAGTAGATACCTCACATTGTCGAGGAAGCTATACGTACCTGACATTTAAGCCACACACAAGCTCACCACTGTCAGACTTGAACCTCCTATCTAGATACATAATACAAATAATACAGAACACTGTATTAACCATAAGCACCATAGAAGAAGCCTGACTTTTACAGTGATAAAGTTTACTTATGAAAGGATGACCTCATCAGTGTGTTGCAGAGATGTCTGTGTTAAAAGTTGGATAAAGTACAAAGGGAGCTGTGTTCAAAGTTAAAGTTTTCTCATGAGTGAAAGTGGACACAACACATCTGCTGTTGAATCTTTACTTACCTTTCACAAGAAACACACACGCAAGTTCAGTACTGTCAGATTCAAACTACTTATCTAACTAGTTGCACAATCTAGAGAACACAGTATGAATTATAAGCACCACAGGAGAAGTCTAACTTTAAAGATGTGAAAATGCAATTTTATACTAAAACTTCACTATTTGGAGCATCAGCTGCTGTGCATCACAGTTTTTGGGACAAATGCATCTGGATAGGCCAACATATAACCCATACAATGACATACTTCTCCAATAACATCTATATACTGTCATTCATGTACACTGCATTACTGTGAGTGACATGTATCTGTTTCATAGTATGGGATGTGAGTGACAATCACTATTGTAAAACAGTGGATTGTCAACCAAGCATTTATGACAGCTCACACCAGGATGATTGCATTAAAATAGTAAACATGTATTGTGTCAGTGTCAGTTGTCTTGATTCATGCTTGCTCAATGCACATCAAAAAAACAAACAGATACGTCCTAAATATGACAGTGCACTTCTGAATAACAACAATGGATTATGTGTGAAAAGGATACACACTGTTGTAACAAAGTTGCAGGTGCAACCATTGGAGTGCAGACAAACATTAACAGACTGAATTAATTCAGTCACCATCACTCTGAAATACAGATACCTTGTTTTCAAAATTCCATTAACACATATAGAAGTTGGACAACATACATATTTTTTGGTGAAAATTTTGTTTAAATCTTTCCATGAAATGCACAGCTGATAAGCTCATTTGCATGGATGAATGCAAAATATTAGCACATGCATAATCATATCTTGAGGTGTTGAACTTTAAATGGGAATTAACAGTAATATATGGTGCTCCATGCTGACATTTGTACAAATAAGCAGTATATACATGCAACCATGTCTGAACCTGATGGAATACAAAGCAGATATATGTAATGGTCATATTTCAGATGTCATGATTTATACATTTGTCAAAACAGTTGCAGTTCTTCAATCCTTATATGTATCATACAGAGTAATTATGAAACACATGAGGAAACAAGGATGTTATTGCTGGTGGAAACATGGCTTATAGAAGGAGTTTTGAATAAAGGAGGTTTATTTTATAACACACAAAAGATGGGAAGAGGTGAACATTTGGCAACAGGAATACTCATACAGATATGTTAGACTAATTTATGGTTCATTTATGCATGTATTTTTGCTGTGTTACATTTTAGTTTGTCATCATAATTATTCAGCAAGATCTGTACAAGATAGTGTTCTCAAATACGGAGCAAGCACATTAATATAGCAATAGGATAATGCTGTGTTAATAAAATGTGCAGTGTATTAATAAAATGTATGGTCAACACTTATACACAAAGGAGTCATGCAAAATATTCAAGAATATTTTGACATACTTTTGGATTTGAGCCATATCAGAATTCCACAACAAATCCAGAGACCTGACTATTATGTAACCATGCCACATAGGAACTCCTACTTTACAAAGTTCAAAGCTGATAACAGATTGAAGCAAAGGAAGATGCATATATTAGTCTTCATTGCACTCATGACAATTGTAAAATGCCATAACATGTACACTTCATCCAGTAGCATAATAAATACAAAACAGTAAGAAGTGATGACACAGAAGTGGGAAAAGGCAAAGACATGGAGACGGATAGAGACAGAAATGTTTTTTTTTTTTCTTGGCCATTTTTAACATCTTTGTGTTGTGTTACTGTTGTGTTTTTCCTGAGAACTCATCTGTAATGTTATGTACAATGAAGTGTTTCCAAGAGGGAGCAAGCAGAGGTCAAAAAGTAGAAACACGACTGAGACATAAGCAGGACATTGGTGGGTTACTAAGATATGTCTAGCCAGAAGCATAATAAAGATCCAATGCAGAGATGTTATGTGTCATAATGTTCACATTTCTCATGAAGCCAGGAATTTTTGGGCAGTATGCTTTCAAACAATATTTGCAAATGGAACATTTTATGTGGTGTACATTCAACTAGGCTAAGGAAACTAGCAAAAAAGGCACCAGAGTAATGCGACCGAACACAAAAACTCACACGGGATTTTGCTATAAGCTGTGTACTTCCATTTTCCAAAAGTTACAGGTGCTGGTCGGGATCAAACATTATGCAAATGCTGAGGAGAAAGACTGTTGAAAGTGCTGGGGGAAAAGACATAGAGAGAGGCAGATGGAGTAAGGCAGCAAGAACATTATGACAGAAACATGGTAATGGTGAGTCAAAACAACATGCAGACAACAGTTAAACACAAAATAGTCTAATAAAAGAGTCAATAACAGTTTGACATATTTCTGAAATAGAACACTTGAAAGTATGCAAAAATCAGTCTATAGATCTGAGTATTATTTCAGAATACCACAAAGGAACTTCAACTTCATACACTTTAAATCACACAATTTATGGACAGTGACAACTTACTGAAGCAGAAGGGGTGAAAACAGACATAGAGATGGCAAGAGAAATACCAAGAGTTTTGTTTATGGTACATTTAGGACCATTTTTATGATGTGTTACTCTTAGTTGTTTCCTCATTATTAATCTGTCATGCTCTGTACAATAAAGTGCTTGTTATAGGGAGCAAGAAGGGGTAGAAGAGCAGAAACAAGATTAAAACATAAGCATGATAAGGGTGGTTTACTAAGCCTCCCTGTTGGGGGTGGAATATTTTTGCAAATGCTTTCTTGCTGCACTATTCAAATGCTATGTCAATGAAATGTTGTTAATGGAGATAAATACAGACATTTGTAGTTAAACGTATGATTGGAATATAAAATGTCATGAAATGACAATGTGAACATATGACTGGAATATAAAATCTCATGAAATAATTTGACATATGGCTGTAAATGAACCCTTGACACTATGCAAAAACATTAGTATGCAGACAGTGGCATTATCTCAACATACCATATACGGACTTCAAGCTCATTATATCCAGCAGCCTAACTTGGTACTTCCATAATGCTTTGAATTTAAACATTGCATGACAGTAGCCGGACTACTGAGGGTGATGGCAAAAACTCACCATTTCTGCTATACGACATGAAACTTTCACATCACTCAACATTGCTGTGTGATGCCAATCTCTGTGTAAATGCTGAGGACAAAAAATAAATGTTTTTGACAGGCTATTTCTGGCCATGTGTTTTGTGTGTGCTTCAATTTTTTGATCAAATTAAATGTGTTAAAAAGGGGTTGCTAGTGGTCAAAACAGGAGCAAGCAGAGGGTAGGGCACAGGGGAAAAATATAGGAATTTGCAGGATGGTGGTGGGAGACCACCATAGCTATCCACTTCTTCACAATATAAATGTAGGACTGTGTACAGAAATTCATAACTTTAGAGGGGCACCACACCAGGGACATATAACAACAACAGAATAATGCTGTATAGCCAATTGGACCAAATTAAGTTTGTCAAGATGACACATAAGCAAGGTGTACAGCTATGTATGGGGAGTAATTTTTTTTTTTGGGACAGGTGTCCATTTTTTTGTTAATGGAGGGGGAGGAATGTTGGAAAATAAGCTTAGGAATTACAGTGTTGAGTAGGTTAGGTAGTAAGTGCAGACATACAGGACATGCAAGACAAGCAGGGATGGTGATGAACACAAAAGGTTGGAGGACAGCATGATTGGGGAGAGGAAGGCAACATCAGGGGTGTTTTCACATTCAGTTGAGAACAGTGAGAATCTAGTCCTCACCATCAGAAGTGTCATCACCGTCTCCTGTGTCAGTTGCCTGGGTCACTGCTGGACATATCATTATGTTAGCAATACAATGCCAGACATTTTCAACCCTTCCCATTTGGGCATCAAGCCCCTTCTCCATTATACCTTCCACAAGCTCTGTCAGCTCTTGAAAGATGAAAAAATCACCACCTCCTCTAATACTGCTCCCTTAGGGTACCACTATACGAGCAGCTGGGGCATAGCTACCTAATGCAGGTGAATCAGGTAGGGCAGGAGTTGTGCAGGCAATGCTGATAGCTTGGAACCCACATGGGCTGGGCGTGTGTGCTGACTGTTGTGGTACCACTGCCACTACCTGTGAAGATATGGAATTCAAACCATAATGGTTGGTTTACCTTCCTGTGCTTATGGTCATTCTTTTCAGCAGAAATGTGTGATGACCCACCACTGGCCCAGTAATCAAGGAGCCTCAATCATCACCACTAGCACCAGTGGGAGACGTACATTGGGAGGATGACAAGTGCACTCACAGTATTTCCAGATGCAGCCATCTGAATCAAGTGCAATTTCCCTTTAGAGTGCACAGAGGCCACAGTCAGTCTGGGACTGGTTTCGCCCTCTTTCTCCAGATCCTCAATAAGACTCCCCACTGGCACAGCTATAGAGTTGAGATCCCAGCTGAGTGGGCAAGCCAGGGCCTCCAGCACCCGCTCTGTCCAACCAGTGATTCGTGTGCCTGTCCAAATAGCTGACACACACACACACACACACACACACACACACACACACACACACACACACACACACACACACAGGTTCATGAGCTATGCCCCCTTCTGCCCAGACTATAGAGTAGTTTTTACTGCCACCAGCCATGTCCTTACCAGCTGCTTTAAGGCCCTTAACAAAGGGTGTCCGATCTTACTGTGTAATGTTACTATTAATACAAATGGTAGTTTGACCAAGAGCAAGGCTATTAGGAGTGGCCCACAGTGTCACTAAATAAATATGCAAGTACTCTCAGAACTTAACTATGTCTCAGAAATATCAACCACAATGAAAGGTTTAACTACATTTAATAATAAATAATAAAAGAACAAGAAAATAGTAAATAATCACAGTTACATCAAAGTTTGAAATCATAGGAAATATTTAAAACAACATTGCAGAACAGTCTCAAATAAACAAAGAAAACATCTAAGCTATACTTCACCATATTCCTGACTGTATATGAGAAATTACTGTACCCTAGTTAACTTACTGATACAGCAAGGCAAGGCAGATGTGGTGAATGGGTTTTCCAGCTGATGTTGTTAGGTCATAGACAAACCCAAAATGCTATGTCTCTCTCGCAGAATTCTTAAATTAATATCCCAAATGTTACTGCTATCTCTTCTGTAACTTAGACTAGAGAAAATAAAAAAAGATATGAAAGCATAATGACTGTCTTGACTTATCTATGTTTATCTAACAAGACTGCAATGTGATTTGCGTTGTTTTTGATATCTGTTTCACTGAGTAATGTACTACCCTTAGAATTGGAGACAAATTTTACTCAGAGGTACAAAATCTGGTCATAATCAATTCATACAAATGTTGAGAATGTTGCTCTCCTAAGTCAGTCAAATTACTCACAGACAGTCTTGTAAGTCTCTTCTCTATGACACACCCCTCAGGAAGTACACATCAAAGAAGACTGACTATGAAACCCTGATTGTTCCTGCAGTCAGACTAATAACACACACTTGCAAGCCTTTAGGAGGTAACACTTCTCAATGCTCATCCATGCACTACTAGGGTGTGTGCACACCATTTTGTATATCCTTACATCATGTTTACCAGCCCTGCACTTACTGCAGATTGTGAAATTTATGAATGCTAATGAGTTCACATCTCATATGCATAATGTGGAATTTATGAATGCTAATGAGTTCACATCTCATATGCATATTCACAGTGCTCAGAGGGCTGAATATGCATTATATAAAAGTAATTGTGTAGGTAAGGAGCTTGATCACCATATAGGAGACTCGTTTGATCTAGAGAGCTCAATATGTCAATATAATTTGTTTTCATTTATATATGTATGATTGCCTATGTCATAAGTGATAATTTAATAAAGATGTTCCTTGTTTAAAAAATACTAATATTTGCTTTCAAAACTTGTTTTTAGTTTAACAACTGACTTCCTGCAAAGGTATGCTTTTTTACAAATTACTTTATTTTAATGAGGAACTGCATTTCACAAAATACCTGTTGGTTTACTGACCACATTCTTCTCCCTAGCTGTTGGCATAGACATTTATATCAGTTATTTATTGACCATTAACATGTTAGCTAATATGTAATTTATAATTAGTTGAATCTGGGAAAAATGACCATTTATTGCAGAAGAGTGTTGCATTACTTATTAGCAAGGTCAGGGGGGTTACATTATTACCTCACAAACTTGTGTTAAGCTTGTGTTATATATATGGATTCCCTCCACAAAATGGATATCCCACACAAGTTTTATCTATTTTTCCTTCAAACGTGCACATTATTTATGTTAATGCTACAATGTTCTACACAGTTATACAACTGTTGTCCTCCTGACATACTATTAGCATTGT